>NC_031996.1:40852337-40852412 GCF_001879085.1 Nicotiana attenuata
CTTCAATGCGATTGCAAATTGAGATAGAACAATGAAGAGGTCGCTTGGTATTATTGATGATGTTCTTGTCCGGGT
>NC_031996.1:40852437-41085581 GCF_001879085.1 Nicotiana attenuata
GAGGGAGAGATGACCTTTCCATCACAATGGTTTCTCGATGAAGTGATACTTGATATAAATTGTTCGTCCTCTCATGATACAACCTAATCTTTATCAATTTGAAGATACTTTGGCTATCACAAAAAATGGTAATCCCCACTTGGCGTATATACTGAGTTTGGCGATAAGACCTTCAACCATAGGCTTTATTGATCGCTCGGTCATCGCTGCATATACTGTTTCAGTAGTTGTAAAACTACTACATGTTTGTAATGTAGCTTTCCAACTGATAGCGCACCACAATACAAATATGTAGCATGTGAAGTGATATTCTTTTTCAAGATCACGCTGCATAATAAAGTGGTACAAAAGCAACCAAATATTGTTTTCTCCCCAAAGCTCAAAGCATGTGGTTGAAGTACTTGCAAGTATTGAGAATCCATTTCACATATTCTCTCCCAATGTGTTTTTACAGGCACGCCATTATACACGGCTTACTAACACTCATGCTTTTATCTATCTCGACGTGTACGCCACCATTGTATACATAATATTGTCGACTGCACTAGAGATATAATAATGTGCCATATACCTCTCTTCTTACTCAGACTGTGGTGACTGAGCGCTGATAACTTAAAATGAGGGTACTCATTGGTTTAGCATCTTTCATGCAACCTCTTCAAGTACTTCTGGGTCAGGATTAGCCTGTCGACTCCTTGATCTCTTTTGATCTCCATGCGAAGGATTTTCTTAGCTGTTCCCAAATCTTTCATCTCAAATTCACTTTTCAGCTGACCTTTAAATTGTGAATTTTGTCAAATCCTTAGCAGCACGAGCATGTCATCAACATATAAATAGAGTACAAAGATGACCATCATTTAACTTCCGGAAGTAAACACTAGCAATACATTGCTTCCTCGAATAACCATGGCCCAACATAAAAAGAATCAACCTCTTGTTACCATTGTCTTGGAGACTGTTTTAATTCGTACAAGGATTTTTTCAAGAAGCAAACATAATCTTCTTTTCCTTCAATTTTAAATTCTTCGGGTTGATGCATGTAATTTGTTCTCAAGTTTCTCCATGTAAAAAAGTTGTTTTAACATCACGTTGTTCTAATTCCAAATCTTACATGGCAACTAGGGTAGGCAAAACACAAATAGAACTTATGTTTAACAACAGGAGAGAAAATATTCATTAAAATCAACTCCTTGTACCTGACTAATAGCCCTTTGCAACTAATCGTGCCTTATACCTTGCATCTTCAACCCCTAGAATGCCTTCCTTTTTCTTGAAGAGTATTGAAATCAGAACTGGATCTAACCAAGATCAAGTTTCAATAGCGAATATGACTCTAACAAAGACTTATGTTGAGAAATTTTGACCGAAGTGCAAACTTCGGAATGTGACAGTTAAAGATGGAAGTTATCCTAATTCAGGATGGCCTACATTTGGCACTACAAGGAAAGGAGAAGAAGCCGGATAAAAATAATGGACGAAAGAGTTCTGTCGATCATAGAGAAAAAGACAAAATTAGGAAATTATTTAAATCTCTCGACTGAGCTTTTACGTGAAGTTTCTGCAGAAACCATAGCCAAAGGCATATGGGATAATATTAAAAACCCTGTATATGAAAAGGAAAGTGGAAAACATACTTTTACCTGAAGCAAAAAGCCTTACATTTTTCGTATGGGTAAATATACCTCTATACTCTCACATCTTGATATATTTGATTTCCTTCTTATGGGTTTGAGACGTTGAGTAATATAGATGCTGAAATCAAAAAATGAAGATCAAGTTGTGTTATTGCTTGTTTCCTTACCCCAGTCATTTAAACATATAAGAGATAAATTTTTCTTCCAAAGAAAAGCATACAAAAAAAGAAAATAAACACACGAGTCTCTTTTGTTCGACTCCAAGAGTCTTAAACTTCAGAAGTTTCAACTGTAATTTTGCTCGAAAGTTGATGAGCTTGGCTCAAAAGGAATGCCAATCTCAACCATCACTTGCTTTTTTGTGCTCTTCCCTTTATGTGTATTACATGAACTACAATACTCTTTTTAGGATAACATAGAGGATTCACCCTAGATGCATACCCAAAAAAAATACACTTTTAGCCCTTAGCCTTAATTTTCCATCATTTACATGCGTGTATGCAGAACAACTAAATATCTTTATATCAGAATAATTAGCCAGAGTATCTGACAACATTTTCTCTTGAGTCTTAAAATTTAAAGGTGCAGAAGGAGCATGATTGACAAAAAAACAAGTTGTAAATAGCCTCTGCCCAAAAGGCATTCGTCAACCCAGCATTTGATATCATGCAACGAGCTTGTTCCAAAAGAGTTCTGTTCATCCTTTTACTACACCATTTTGCTGAGGGGTATCCTCAAGTGCGATGTCAAGCAACTCCTTCATTCTTGTAAAATTTGTTGAATTCATCATTACAAATTCCAAGTCATTATTTGTTCTAAAGCCGCTTAACCTATTTTCGTGTTTGCTTCTTACTCAAAATTTCCATTGTTTGAAAGTTAAGAAAACATCACTTTTATTTTTCAGGAAAATAAACCCAAACTTTCCTTGAATAATTCTCAATGAAAAGTAACATATACGTAGCACACCTGTGTATTTGCACCAAGAGATTCTAGAGTGCCCAAATAGAAGAGATTTAAATGACTGGGATATAGGCTTGATTTCATCTTTGGTTTCAGATATATCAAGATGTGAGAGCATAGAGATATCTTCACCATACCATACGAAAAGTGTAAAGTCTTTGCTCAGGTCAAGTCTATTTTAAACACTGTCCATTTATATACAGGTTTTAATTTATCCCACATGCCTTTGGCTATAGTTTCGACAGAAATTTAAACGTAAAACTCCATTTGAGAGATTTCAAAGATAATACCTAATTTTGCGCTTTGTCTATGATGAAAAACTCCTCATGCCGTCATTTTATCGGGGTTCTTCTTCTTTTCTTATAGTGCAAATCTAGGTCATCCTGAATTAGGATAGCTTCCATCTTAATTGCTATATTCCGAAGTGCACTTCGGCCAAATTTCTCAACATAGTCTTTGGTAGAGTCGTATTGGCCACTGAAACTAATCATGTTAGATCCGGCTTTGGATACCAACGTTTCTTCAAGAAAAAGGAACGCATTTTCAGGTGTTAAAGATGCAAGGTATAAGGCATGATTAGTTGCAAAGGGCTATCGTCAGGTATAAAGGAGTTGATTTTAATGATATTTCTCACCTGTTGTTAACATAGTTCTTACCTGTGTCTTGCTTGCCTTAGTTGTCAATGTATGATTTGGAATTAAAACAGCTTAGATGTTAAGACAGCTTTCTTACATGGCAAACTTGAGGAACAAATACACATGCATCAACCCGAACGATTTAAAACTGAATGAAAGAAGATCATATTTGTTGTTGAAAAATCCTTGTACGGATATTGGTACAAGAGGTTTGATTCATTTTATTAGGGCATGATTATTCGAGAACATGTATGATAGTTGTGTTTACTTCCAGAAGCTAATTGATGGTTTTTATTGTGGTACGTATTGTTATGTGTTGATGACATGCTCATTGTTGCTAAGAATTTGATAAAATTCACAATATGAAAGGTCAGCTGAAAAGTGAATTTGAAATGAAAGATTTGAGAATAGCTAAGAAAATCCTTGGCATTGGAGATCAAAAGAGATCGAGTAGCCAACAGGCTATTCCTGACCCAGAAGTACTTGGAGAGGGTTTTTGGAAAAGTTACGTATGAAAGATACTAAACCAGTGAGTACCTTCTTGCTGCTCATTTTAAGTTATCAGCATTCAGTCACCGCAGTCAGAGGAAGAAGAGAGGTATATGGCACAGGTACCATATTTTAGTACAGTCGACTGTTTATGTATGCAATGATGCGTACACATCCAGATATTTCACAAGCAGCGGTTGTGGTAAAGCCGGTATGGCTTACCCTGGTAAAACACATTGGCATGCTGTGAAATGGATTCTCAGATACTTGCAAGGTACTTCAAACACATGTTTGGAGTTTGGGAGAAATACTAAAACTTTAGTTGGTTTTGTAGACTCAAATTATGCAAGTGATCTTGATAAAATAAGATCACTAACAGGCTATGTATGTGGTTGCGCTATTAGTTGAAAAGCTACATTACAATATGCAGTAGCTTTTTCAACAGCTGAAACAGAATATATGGCAATGACCGAGGCGATCGAAGAAAGCCTTGTGGTTGAAGAGTCTATTTGCTGAACTCAGTTTACATCAAGGTAGTATTATCATTTTCTGTGATAGTCAATGTGTCATTCATTTGACTAAAGATCAGATGTATCATGAGAGGACGAAACAGATTGTATATCAAGTATCACTTCATCCGAGAAATCATTGCTGATAGAAAGGTCTCTGTTCACAGATCAACTAGAGACAATCATGTTGACATGTTCAAAAAACCTCTTCCAGTTGGCAAGTTCAAGCTCTGGCTTGAATTTGATTGACATTTATGAAGAATGATTCACACTAAGGGTTTTTGCAGAGAGGGTGGACCAAATCCACTTTATTAGCCAAAACAAGGCCAATGTGGAGATTCGTAATGTGGCCGCATCTTTTGGCTATTTTGTGGGATCCATTTTATTTGTATAGGCATATGCCTATTTACAATCTTGAAGCCAAGAAAGAATTTTGATCGGAGGGGAATAATATCTCCTCCTGTACCAAACTTGGAGCCGACGTTCTTTTCCTCGTTAAAAAGAGATCAATTCTTCCTTTTCAAAACACATCAATTCAAGAGCCTTTTTATTCTTTTGTCTTTCTTTCTCCTTATTTATTGTAGATATAAGAGAATGAGTATTGAAAAACATTATGTGAACCCTTTCTTTGAATGATTTTGTGAGATATACTCTTGTGGTAAATTGCTCCTTTCCGCTTGCGGTCGTTTGCGGACGTAGGTCACCTTGACGGAATTGCGTTAAATTTGTACCTTCTTTATATGTTTTAATTGTCGTTATTATTCAATCATAGTTATCCTTTGTTTATGTTATTGTAACGTTGTTTGGCTAAATTCCGCACTATCTGTATTTCCGGTCCTACAAACTGCTTAGTGCAAAGTAACTTTTTCGATATTTTTATATATTTTTAACTGGTAAAAGCTTACCTCCACTAATGTGTACACTACATAGACATGTTTTTGCTTACACTCTTATCACTAAACCGTAGTTAACTACAGTAATATATATTCTGACTTTAATTTATGACTTAACCATGATAAAAATTTGGTGTAAACATTGGTTGTTTGGTAAATTTTTACCTAACTTAACTCATATGTCAAAAGTCTTTATTTATAGCTTATGCTAAATAAATTGAAGAAAAAAAAGGATTAAAAACACAGTGTATTGCAGAGTAAATACCATTCAACAACGCTGGAAACATGAATAGCCCAGGTGGAAGGAGAGAGCATTAGAGGGTTCATTGAATTGGAGAAAGAAGAACCCATTATAGCTAATTCCGAAGCAGTGGCAGTGGCAGGTCCCACCATTAGTGTGGCTAAAGCAATTCCAGTAACCCCAAAATAGTGACAGCATTTTTCAAGTTCTGAGATGAGCTGCTGTAACTGGGAACTGTAAGTAGAGACCTTTGCTTTAAGGAGAGGAGAAATTTGGAAGGAAGCAGTTTGTGAGCTGAATTGGCGTTCGTTTTGGTTGGGAAAAAAGGGGCAATTTTGAGAGAGAGGTTATAGTTGGAACTGCCATGGCCCCGTTATTTGATGTTGTTGCTGCAGCTGTTGAGCGCAGAGATTAAGTGGACGAGTACAACGCATATTCTAAAAGCGACCTACACGTTTAGTTTTTTTTTTTTTTTTTTGGTAGTCCAAAGAACTGTATTAATTAAGTAGTACATTACAAAGTAGCTAGTTGCACACTATTACAAAAGGAGTTTTCAAAATATTGACCCACTGGTTGGTTATTTTTCCAAATGGGGTGGCGGTAGAACAAGTTCGTTGTACTGGAGGGTTTGACTAATCGCGTGTAGACAGTGCCTTGTTGATCCGCTAGTAATTGAGCGTAGCAAAAAGTTTAGTGGCTGAGTGAAGGTAGTTGTATAGTCCTGAGCATGAGTAGACGAACTTTTGTGGAGCTAGATAATGTGCTGCATAGTTTTGCTCCCTGTATATTGTGGGTGATGGGCGGATTACCCATATTAAAATAGATGTTTATTTCATGTATACTATATATTATCCTATATAATTTATGTATATAGGCACAGAAAAACACTAGTTTTTGACATGCTATTGTGTAAATATTCTAAATTTTTGTTGCTTTCAGTTTTAGTTTATTTGGCAGTTTATTTCGAAAGTCATATATTTAAAATATCTGCAACTATTAAAAATTATAAGTTGTGAAATTTTATGTAATGTCTAAATTTAAAAATTTCATGAAATCAAAGAATAATTTAAAACTTAAAAATTGAATGTTTACCTCTTGTACTCTAAAGTGGCATTTGTTTTAGAGTTTGTGAAAATTAAATCCAATTTTAAGTTTTTGTAAAAAAATAATAATAATAATTGCTTTACACTTTTTTTGCCAACAAAAAAAAAAGTGTTTTTGAAGATCCTGACTGAATTATTTTAAATCTTTTAGGAATTCAAGAATATATTTTTACAAATTTAAAAAGATTGGAAAAAATACATTTTAAATAAAAAATCAAGCATTGTAATGTTATCTCTTGATCCAAAGTTTTTCAACTTCGAGTCTCTTCTTTCTTCGTAGGTTTGTTTGAAAGTAAATAATTAATAGCATCAGATGTTATACATACTAAATAATTTAATCTTAATAAATAAATTAAAGATATATTTGATATAAATATCGAATATGAGTTAGCAAAAGAAAGAAAACTTTGAAAAAAGAGATTGTATTGGTAAAATCCGTCTTAAAACGTGGCTCGTTTGTGCATGTACGTAACAAGAATAGTTCGATACTTAGAAGCAACGGATGCTAAAGGGAGGAGAGCCAAAAAATAACGAGTGGAATCATTCATCGTATCCAAACAAGAGTAACCGAAAGGGATTCCCAAGTATGTATCTGGATAGACTTGACACCTTGTTGCCAAAATCTACTATACCTTAAATCTTCTGGAGATCATGGTCTCGTCCGTTTTCCCATCATGGTTATTGGTAACTAGGGATTCTAGCCTATTTTATGTTCTTTTTTGCTTAGGTTTTGGATTAAAGTGTGTACAAGTATTTCCGAAAGCCAACTTATTGTGCTTGTTTATAGTGTTTGGTCAAAAAGAGGCAAGAAAGTCATAACAGCTCCTAAAGGAGAGAAACTTGCACAAGTTCAAAGCTGAGTCAAAGGCACTGACAACAAAGAAATAGAGCGGACGCGGAGGGTCCACCGCTGGGGCGGTCTTAACTAAGCTCTCAGCGGTAGTAAGGTTCAGAGAGTCATTTTTGGGCTTAACAGTCACCGCTGCCCGCGGTGAAATTGCGCGGCAGCGGAATCATCTGACGCGGCCGCGGTCCAATTCTCGCCCTCAGCGGAATTAAGAATCAGAGAACTATAGTTTGGAGCTCAAATCTAAAAGCGCGGTCCGCGAACATATTTTGCGCCCGGGGTTGAAGATAGAGCTGAGGCGGTGGCTTTTTTCGCTCCCAGCGGAATCAAATCCAGATCCAGCTCAGAAGAGAAGAACTGCGGTCCGCGCTTGCCTTTTGCCCGCCGCGGAATGTCCAAGCGCTGAGGCGACCAGTTTTCCGCTGTCAGTGGAATCTCCGTAGGGGCAATTTTGTTCGAAAAAATTTAGCTGTGTATAAATAGTTCTTTTTCAGATTTTTAGGGCATCTGTTGTGAGAGGAAACACTGGTGAACAGCAGTTTTTGCTCTTTTGAGTAATTTTAGAGCTTTGTTAACCATTAATTTTTACATTTTACTCTTGTAATTACTTCTTATAAGTTATATTCATCTAAATCTTTAATTTCTTCCTTGATTATGAGTAGCTTAAACCCATTAGCTAGGGTTGTGACTCAACCTAGTGTGGGTTATTTAATGGGTCTTTAAATTTTAGGGCTTAAATATTATGGGTAAATGATATTTAGCTTGATTCATGCTTTAATTGTTGAATGGTGGTTGCAAATACTGATTTATATGCCTTTTTGACTTAGGCTCTTCTTGAGAAAGAGAGACTAAGTCTAGGTTATTCAGGCTAACAAGGGAATTGGGGTGCATTCAAGAGATTGATAGCCCCAATTAAGAGTTAAACCTAGAGATAGTAATACCCGACTTGAACCAAATTTGCTTGCATTGTTTGAACACCCAATTGGGCTTGAGAAAAGCAATTAGGGCAAAGTCACTAAAACTACTGAGAGTATAGAGTGAGTAATTATGTGCAATGGTTATATCATGATCCCAATTATAACGAGTTCTCCCTAAGTTTTAGACCCCGTTAGATACTCACCTAGGTGTAAGTCACTTCCCTAGTGCCTTTTTTACCAACTAAGAAAAACCTTGCAAAAAATATCGTACTTAGCTTATTTTCATTCTTCATTAGTGTTAAAGTAGAATAGTAACCAAAATAAAGAATGATTGGAAGTGCAATTAAGAACATCGCACATAGCTAGAAATTAGTAGAACCCAATTCCAAACCAATATTAGCTCTCCGTGAAAATCGATCTGACCCTCGGGTAAAAGCTGCATCGACCGCTCTTTCCACTCTATAGTGGTATAGGGTTGGAACCGATCACTTTTGGCGCCGTTGCCGGAGCTAACCGGTTTGGCTATCTATCTAACTAGTTTTGTGTCTTGTTTTTCTTTCCTTCTGTTTTTACTAATTGTGTGAGTTAATCGATTCAGGTACAACATGGAAAACAATGATCCTATTGGAAATGTTCCGGGGGAGGAGTAATGATAATGCTGAAGATGAGGTCCCTCTAGTACCTCAAGCTCAAAGAAGAGGCCGCTTAGGCCAATGATAACATTCCAGACCTCCCCCAGTTCCTCTGCCAGTGGCTCCTCAGGTGGCTTCAAATGAAGGTTACGCAAGTTGCAATTGTCCAACCTGGATCCGGGCGGGCAATTTCCAAATTACAAATGTGATGCTGACTTTATTGAGCAAAGAGGGTACGTCACAGGCGCTCCCCACAAAATGCATATAAATATTTGTGGATACATGTTGGGAAGCAAACAGACAAATGTGTCGGAGGATGCATTGCGATTGAGATTGTTCTTTTTCACTTAGAGGGAAAGCTTTGGACTGGCTCGAAAGACTTCCCAACCATTCCATCACTGTGTGGGATGAGTTTGGCTGACAATTTTATAGCTAAGTTTTTCTCGCCGGGGCATATGGTGACATTGAGAGATGAGATCTTGGCCTTCAAACAGGAACCTAATGAACCGCTTCATGAGATCTGGCAGAGGTATCAACTATGGTGAAAGAATGTTTGAACAATGACATGACCGAAGCAATGATCTAGCAAACATTCTATCGTGGCATTAACACGACCAATCAGTGTGTAGTGAACCAGCTAGCAGGGGGAAATTTTATGAACACACCTTATGCCGAGGCGTGTGAGATATTTGATGAGATGGAAGATACTTCCTCAGCTTGGCAAAGTCGAGCTAATGTGCCACAGGGTGATCCCACAGTCATTCACATGCACAAAGAGCTCCACGCCATTGCCAGGCAATAGCAGAGTTAACTAACAATGAACCAGTTGGCAAAAGCTCAATTGCAGCAAGTTCAAGCGCCGAGACAAGTAAATGCTATGGAAGGTGTAAACATGTTGGTCAACAAGAGGCGACAAAGAGGTCAACAAAGTCAGGAAATCCGGATCAATATGAAGCAGGGTAGTAGTGGTTTCAACCAAGATTGAAGTATGATGAGCAAAGTGAAGAAGTCCCGTACGTGAACAATTACCAAGGACAAAGGGGCAATGCTCCTAACAACAACCAGTGGAGATCCAAGGAAATTGGGGAATAAAAACCAAAAAGGAAATGGCAACTGGGGAACAACAATCAGAATTGGGGCAACCAGAAAACCAGGGCAACTGAGTGGCAACAATAGCATTGGGGAGGAAACAACAACCAAGGGGGTTGGAATAATGGAATCAAGGGAATCGGAGCAAGGCTTTTCAAAGGCCTCCGAGTGTATCAACAACCAAACAACCCGCTCCATTTCCGTCCCAAGGTCTAGCTCGTCAAACAATGAGATGGGAAGGATCGAGATGATGTTTGAACAAATGATGAAAAAGAACGCCGACTCTGATGCCCAGTTGGCATCTGATAATACTTCAATCCGAAACTTGGAGGTTCGACTTGGCCAGATTTTGCAATATTTGAATACTCGCCCTAAGGGGGCTCTACTAGTGATACGGTAGTAAACCCGAAGGGTAGGAACAAACCGGGCAACAAGGGCGGTGATCACTAGAAGCGTAGAGGTGGTGAAGTGAATACCTCAAGCAAAAGGAAGTTGAGTGATGAGGTTAAGTGCAAGATGATGATGTTCCTATAGTTGATGAGCAAGTGAGTGAAGAGAATTTGAATGCTGAAGTGAGAACTGATATTCATGATAATGAGCTAGAGTCTCAAAATGACGTGAACCCGTCTAGGGAACACGTTAATAGACATACGCAGAACAGTAGTGCCCAAGGCTAAGGCTCCCTTGCCAAGGCCTCCTCCACCTTACCCTCAAAGACTGCGAAGCAAAAGAATGAAAACCAATTTAAGAAGTTTATTGAAATGATGAAAAGCTTGTCGATCATGTTCCTTTGGTGGAAGCTCTTGAGCAAATGTCGGGTTACGCCAAATTTTATGAAAGACTGGGTGACTAAAAAGAGATCTATGGATTGTGAGACCATCAAATGACGCATCAAGTGAGTGCGATTGTGCACTCGATGGCTCCAAAGCTTGAAGATCCGTCGCTTTTACCATTCCATGTACCATTGGGGAGTGCGAATTTTGCAAAGGCATTGTGTGATTTGGGAGCAAGTATAAATTTGATGCCTTACTCCGTGTTCAAAACTTTAGGTATTGGTCAAACCGAGAGCTACTTCAATGAGATTGCAAATAGCAGATAGAAAAATGAAGAGGTCACTCGATATTATTGATGATGTTCTTGTCCGGGTGGACAATTTATTTTGCCTTGCTAATTTTATGATTCTCGGCTGCGAAGTCGACTATGAGGTGCCTATAATATTGGGAAGGCCTTCCCTAGCAACTGGGAAGGCATTGGTTGATGTGGAAGCAGGGGAGCTCACCTTCCGGATGGGTGACGAAAAAGTTGTCTTTATTGTGTGCAAATCAATGAGGCAGCCGAATAGTACTGAAGTTTGCTCTTTTGTGGATCTTGTCACGGAGGTGATAGTTGATGATACTAGTGCCATGATCAATGTGGGATCCTTTAGAAGCGGTATTGTTGACCTTGACGTGAATGAGGATGAAGGTGGGGTGGAGTGTGTCAATGCTTTGCACGGAATGGGTTCTTATTCTTATGAGCCCCGTAAGCTTTCTTTGGACCTTGAGAACAGGAAAGACTCCGCCAACAAAGCCCTCAATTGAGGAACCTCCCATTTTGGAGTTGAAGCCTTTGCCTTCACACCTCAGGTATGAATCTTGGGCGCTAGTTCAACTTTACCTGTTATTCTTTCTTCTTGTCTTACTAACGTACAGGTAGATGCCACACTGGAGGTGCTCCAAATAAGGAAGAAGGCAATTGGATCGACTCTAGCTGATATTCGGGGGATAAGTCCTGCCTTTTGCATGCACAAGATTATACTTGAAGATGATGCTAAGCACTCCGTGGAACATCAAAGGAGGTTGAACGAGGATATGCAAGAGGTTGTCAAAAAGGAGGTGATCAAGTGATTAGATGCAGGGGTTGTGTACCCCATCTCGGATAGTTCTTGGACTTCACCAGTGCAATGTGTGCCGAAGAAGGGTGGTATGACTGTGGTCACCAATGAGCAAAATGAGTTGATTCCCACCAGGACTGTCACCGGATGGAGGGTGTGCATGGACTACCGATAGCTGAATAAAGTGACCCGCAAAGATCATTTTCCATTGCCCTTTCTTGACCAAATGCTAGATAGACTTGCTGGGCGTGCCTTCTACTGCTTTCTGGATGGGTAATCAGGTTACAACCAGATTTTGATTACTCCGGAAGACCAGGAGAAAACCACCTTCACATGCCCGTACGGGACCTTTGCATTTTCACGGATTCCATTCGGTTTATATAATGCACCGACTACCTTCCAACGGTGTATGATGGCTATCTTTACGGACATGGTGGAGGATTTCTTGGAAGTATTCATGGATGATTTTAGTGTTGTGGGTGACTCCTTTGATGAGTGTTTAAAGAATCTTGACAAGGTGCTAGCCCGGTGTGAAGAGACAAATCTTGTCCTTAACTGGGAAAAATGCCACTTTATGGTCGAGGAGGGCATTGTCCTTGGCCATAAGATCTCAAAGAACGATATAGAGGTGGACAAGGCGAAGATTGAAGTGATTTCAAAGCTTCTCCTCCTACTTTCATCAATCCGATCTTGAAGTGATTTCAAAGCTTCCTCCTCCTACTTCAGTCAAGGAGGTTAGGAGTTTTCTTGGGCATGCGGGGCCGAAGGTTCATCAAGGACTTTTCTAAGGTAGTGTATCCTTTGTGCAAACTATTGGAAAAGGATGCAAAGTTCGTGCTTAATGATGAATACATGAAAGCTTTTGAACTTCTCAAGTACAAATTGACAGCCACTCCCATTATTATCGCACCCAATTGGAGCTTACCTTTTGAGCTCATGTGTGATGCAAGTGATGTTGCGGTAGGAGCGGTCTTGGGTCAAAGAGTAAACAAGATGTTTCACCCGGTGTATTATGCAAGCAAAACAATGAATGATGCTCAAGTAAATTACACGGTGACGAAAAAAGAGTTACTAGAAATTGTATTTGCAATGGAGAAGTTTAGGCCATATCTCATGGGTGCCAAGGTGATAGTTCATACTGACCATGCAGCACTTCGCTACTTGATGACAAAGAAGGATTCTAAGGGTCGGTTGATGAGATGGGTTCTATTGCTTCAAGAGTTTGACCTTGAGATTGTTGATCAAAAGGGGTGTGAAAACCAAGTGGCGGACCACTTGTCCCGCTTGGAGGAGGAGGGGAGGCCCTGTGACGGCCTCGAAATTAATGATTCATTCCCCGATGAGCAACTCCTCTCCGTATCTGTGAACAACATGCCTTGGTTCGCGGATGTTGCTAACTTTCTTATGACCGGAATTGTTCCGTGTGAGCTCTCTTCTAACCAAAGGAAGAAGCTTAAACGGGATAGCTTGGACTACTACTGGGATGAGCCTTATTTGTTCAAAATTTGTAATGATGGTGTGATCCGGAGATGTGTTCCGAAAGAGGAGCAAATGAGTATTCTTGATGCTTGTCATTCCTCTCCCTACGGTGGTCATCATGGTGGGGCAAGGACGGCTTCAAAGGTGCTTAGCGGTGGTTTTTATTGGCCTACATTGTACAAGGATGCGGGTGAGCTTGTGAAGAGATGTGATGAGTGTCAGAGAGCTGGTGGAATTTCAAAGAAGGATGAAATGCCTCTCACCACTATTCTTGAGGTTGACATATTTGACGTGTGGGGCATTGACTTCATGGGACCTTTTGTGAGTTCATGTGGCAACACATATATTCTAGTGGCCGTTGATTATGTTTTCAAGTGGGTTGAGGCCGTGGCTTTACCCAACAACGAGGTCCGGAGTGTTGTGGCTTTTCTCAAGAAGAATATCTTTACTCAGTTTGGCACTCCTAGAGAAATCATCAATGATGGGGGTTCTCATTTCTGCAATAAGGCATTTGACACTTTGCTTGCAAAGTATGGTGTCAATCACAAGGTTTCAACCCCTTACCATCCTCAGGCTAGTGGGAAAGTTGAGAACAGGGAGATAAAGAGCATATTGTCAAAAACTGTCAATGCAAATAGGACTGACTGGTCAAAGAAACTGGATGATACTTTGTGGGCTTACAGGACTGCTTACAAGACCCCAATTGGTATGTCTCCGTACCGGTTGGTATTTGGAAAGCTTTCCATCTTCCGATTGAGTTAGAGCACAAGGCCATGTGGGCTTTGAAAAAGTTAAATCTTGAATGGGATGTTGCAGCAAATCTCCGGGTAGAGCAATTCAATGAGCTTAATGAGTTTCGATTTCATGCCTATTCCAGCTCGTCCTTGTATAAGGACAAGATGAAGCACTTACATGACAAGTATGCCCGTAGCGAGGAATTCAAGGAAGGTGACTTGGTTCTCTTATTCAACTCTCGGTTACGACTATTTCTGGGAAAGCTCAAGTCAAAATGGAGTGGTCCTTATGAGGTGGTGCATGTAACTCCTTTTAGTGCTTTGATTTGAAAAACAAAAATGGTGAAATCTTCAGAGTTAATGGGCACAGAGTGAAGCACTATCTTGGCAAGTTTGATGACAGCCACATGGTGGCAATGATCCATCTCAAATGATTGATGGTAACCTGCATCGTGCCGCGACATTAAATCAGGCGCTTCTTGGGAGGCAACCCATGTGTTTTTCTTCTTTTTGATTTTCTTCTTAGTGTAGGATTTGTTTTGGACTAACTGGTTGTGAGATGTGTGTAGGAATGTTTGATGCAGTGCAGGAAAAAGCTGGAAAAATTTGGCACAGTCTGTAGTTGGACCGCTGACACCGCTCCATTTGTTCGCGGTCAGCGGAGGCCAATTCGCGGAGGCGTAAGTTGGTAGCGGACACAAACTTAAAAAGTCTAAAATGAACTTCTCTGAAGTTTCATCCGCGTCCGCGCAGGATTTTTCGCGGTCAGCGGTGCATTTCCGTGGCCGCGCCCCATTTTCCGCTCTCAGCGGAAGTTTTAAACAAGCAGCCCTTCTGAAAGTCAAAAGCGCGGACTGCGGTGAAATTTTGCGGCCGCGCCAAGTGAGCATTGTGGGTCCCAGGGTACTTTGTATAAATAGAAGGTCCTGAGACCTTTTACCCTTTTCGATCTTTAACTTCTCAAGCATAATTTTTACTGTTCATCTAAGCCCTAATCCGCACAAACACCAAATTAGAAGTCCATTCTCATCACTCATTTCACAACTGGTAATTTCACTTCATAATTGTTCTTCAATTTGTACTTGTCTTTCTTTTATTTGTTAGTTTTTATTTCTTCTTCCTCTTTTCTTTTAATTTTAACTAGGGTTCATGAGTGTTATTATTTGATGCTATAATTAGTTAGGGTTAATGGGTTAGTGATTAATGATGCCTAGTAGAGCTTAGCAAATGTTCATAATACCCGTTAATGCCTAGAAAAAAGTGAAACCCTAGGATTGCCCAGTTTTGATTTTCGCGGCCGCGGATGTATGTCCGCGGTCAACGTTCATGTGCAAAATCTGAGTTTGGAATATTTTGAATACAGCAGTCAGCAGTGGTTCCGCTGACAGCAGCCAGTTTTACGCGGCCGCATTGCATTTTTGCGATCAGCGGTACCTATGTTCAGAGAAGTACAAAAAATTGGTCCGCGGCCGCGATTGTTTTTCCGCGGACAGCGGTGCAACTTCCGCGGCCGCGCGCAACATTCTGCGCTTAGCGGGTCTTGAGAATCAGAGGATGGGTTGTCTGATCCCCATGCCTCCGCGGCCGCGGCCCTTTTTCCTCTCTCAGCGGTATTCATTCCGCGGCCGCCCTTCTTTATCCGCCGTCAGTGGTTCTGAGAGTTTTTAAAACACCGTCAAGTGTTCATCTGCTTTTCTTTACTACTTCTTCTAGCACCAATACTAACTATATTTCACTGATTGTGTATGCAGACAATGGTCAAATCTAGAGGTGGCAGTGAGAAACAAAAAGGGAGAGCAGAGTCCTCCCGGGATAGGGGACTAGGACAAATCAAGTTACCCCTAGCAGTACGGCAGTCCATTGGGAAAATGCGGAAGGATATCAGAGCTGCATACAGAGTTGCATCCCATTCCGAGGGAAGTGATTATGTTCCCTCCCGGGAAGCCTCGGAAGGTGATTCTGTGCCCACCCGTGTACAAGACTTCCCAGGGAGATTTCGATTGAGAGACGTGTCTACACCCCCAGCTTATCCTACTTCTCCTGCTTCTTCTGAGTCGTCTGATGGCTCAACGGAGAGTAGTGAGTCCTTAGCATCAGCTTCACTTCCAGCTACTCTAGTTTCTTCACCTGGACAGGACCCCATAGATATAGATGTTGAGATCCCTGGTGACGGGAGGGGTGGTGACACCCAGACTGGAGGGTTGGCAAGAACAAGAAATCCGGCGGTGTGGCAGCAGAGGTTTGTCAGTGAGAAGGCCTGCCACAAATTTTGGGAGTGGTGGCCTCACAGGTCACTCATACATGAGCGTCAATTTATAGAGAGGGATGTTCTGCCCCACCACCCCAATGCGAAGCGGCAATTTGATGAAAAAGTGGGATGGAAACACTTCACAAGCAGGCTGCCAGATGCTAATGAGCACCTAGTCAAGGAATTTTATGCGAATGTCGCCCACATCAAAAAGGGCATATTTGTGACTAAGGTGCGGAACTTGAAAATCAGGTTTAATGGAAAGACTCTGAACGACTATGTTGGATTCATTGATGAGGACGAGTCTTTTTACTTAGAGAAGGTGGCCATAGATGAGACGGTCGGCCCGTGGTTGGCATCAATACTTGCTCTCCCGGGTACTACTCCAGCTTGGTTGACAGCGAGGGTCCCTATCTACAGGAACACCCTGAACTTTGAGGCAAAGGGTTGGGAGACGTTTGTGTGCAACAGATTAGACCCTACTATTCATGACAGTGACATGCCGGTTTCCCAGGCGATTATAGTGGCGGCCATCATGGCGGGGTACCCGATCAATGTCGGGAATATCATGTCAAGGGTGATCACCAGAGTGGTCAGTAAGGATGAGAGATCCTACCCTTTCCCGAACTTCCTCACCATGTACCTGGAGGATCAGGAGGTTGAGAAAAGGGACTTTGACACCAAAGTGAAGCCAAAAAGGCCATTCTCATGGTACAGCCTGCATGGTACGGACAACCCCAAATTCAAGGGCAAAGCTACTACTTCCACTGGCCAGTCTGAAGAGCCAGCAGTGGTGCCACTGATTCTGAGCCTCCCACTGCCATACCACATCCTCCCCCCGGACCATCTACTTCCATGCCTTCCTCAGTGCCCTCCTTGTCAGCATACCCTTTGACTGCTCATAGGTTGAACCAGACTCTCTCCAGCATCAACAACTGGATGCAGGCAGCAACATCAAAGCTGTCTGTACTATCCAGCTTAGTGGCAGCCCAGTCAGTTCCCGCACAGCCCCAAGTGCCAGCTTCAGTGGATGAATCTCTCAAGGAGTTTCTGGACAACCAGAAGAAGCTCCTGGACAACCAAAAGCTCATCATGGATGCTCTGGCAATTCAAGGAAAATCAATTAAGGAGTTGAGCAAGCAGACGAAGAAGCTAAAAAAGACTCCGGCCTCAAAGGAGTCAGTGAAGCTGTTGAGAGGAGAGGTAGAAAAGATGAAATCAACTGGCGACATACCATTGGAGCTGTTATTAGAGGACCCAATTCCAGCAGCTCAGGCAGAGCAAGTACCGGAGCAGGAGGCTGATGGAGAGCCTAAGAGGAGACGACTGATTCCCCAGGCTGATGACTTGGAGATTGAGTTGGAGGACCCTGAGGGAGGTGCCTCAAACCAGCCACAGGACCCCGAGGGAGGAGACCCAGGGACCCAGCCACAGGACCCCATGTAGAGAGAAGACCCATAGGGAGTTTTCTTTACTCTTTAACCCCTCTTTGATCTTATTTTTGCTATTAGCATTGAGGGCAATGCTAGTTTTTATTGGGGGGGGGGGGGTCCTATTTTGATGATTTGATAATTGGATTGTAATTATGATACTATTTTTCTTTATTATTATTTTGCACTTTTGGTATGTATATAACTTTACCATTTATTTTTCACTTTTCGTTATTTTTCAATTTCGGTATGTATATAAAGTTACTTTTCCATGTATATATTCATTGTCTCAATCCCCTATTGTACATATTCAGTTTACTTTCCGTATTTTACTTCATAACTTCTTTTGTAATTTTCCTTAATAGCATAGCTTCTTATTTCATTTAGTAGCTTCTTATTTCATTTCGTAGATTCTTATTTTTACAAGTTTTCGTAATCAATAAGCCTTTGGTTTTCTTAATGCCACGGTTCTTTCCAAAGGTAGATTTTGTGTGAACCAGTGGCTCTTCCCGATGATGGATGGCATGACAACCTTCTTAAGGGTTTGAGTCTATTTTCTTTTCATTTTGTGTAAATAGTAGCTAGTGAACAATAGTGCCTCAGGCAAAACTTCACTTGGGCCTAACACGTATACCTTTGACCTTATGGTTAAAAAAAAATTGATGTGTAAAGGATGGTGATAGTTGGACCTTTAGACTCTTGTGTTGACTAAACAATCATTGAGTGTTTTTTAGAGACCATTTGTGTTGCTCAAATCTCAGCTGAGGTTGTTGTGGGCCCTCGACTCTGTCTCTTTAACAATCCAATATCTTGTGAGGTGAGGTATTAATTTGCAAGTCCAAGTCCTGTGCCAATAAGTCTAGAACTTGCCCTGAATTTTTGTCTAGGCGAAATCCTAAGTATAGCTCGACTTGAGAAGTGATTATAGGCTCTCCTTGATCCAAATTGAGACTTGAAACAACCATAGCCCACCAAAAATGATATCCCTAGTCAACCCCATTGAGCCATAGCCCTTGTTCTTTCGATAACCATGATACAAGCCTTTATCCGTTCTAAAATGATCCTCTCTTGGCACCCGATCTTTCCTTAGCACAATTGGCAAAAGTATAATTTTAGGGGAAGAGACGAGGAATGCAAAAGTGATAAAAGGTACAAAAGGAAGAAAAGGGAAGGCAAAAAGAAAAAGAAAGAAAATCCAAAAAGTCAAAAAGAAAATGAACAATGTAGAAAAAAAAGGAAGGGATTCAACAAAAGAAAAGATGAAGGGCTTGGAATGATTAGAAAGGAGAAAAAGGATTGACATGATCAAGAAAGAGTGACAGTGTGCCTCTCTAGTCCCCTAGGGAAGAAGTAAATGACTCAAAGAATCAAGAAAATGTGAGCCAAAATGAAGAAAATGAAGTGCTTAAGGAAAGATGAAACCTTCATAGACCAATATGTCCTACCTTGAACCAAAAGCCTTCATTACATTCCCGCAAAAGCCCTATATGATATTGAGTTGACTGAGCTTACATTAGTGGTGACTCACATAAGGGGCAAGCTTATGGTACTTAGAGTCGAACTTGTGTCCTTCCTTTGAGAGAGATGAGTGTATTTTCCAAAATCCTCGTTCTGAGTGCTATAATCTAAAAGTGAGATTTGCATATGAAGAGTCGAGGAGTATGAGTTTGGGTTCTACAAGGACCAATGTAGTAGAAAGGGTTTCCTTGATGAGTTGAGTCAACTCTTGATGCTTTTGTGTCGCACTAAAGCCATGGTGCTAAAAAGGTTATGTATTGTTAATACTGCATTTGAGTTGAGGGTAATTGTTAGTCCCAATTGATGCTTCATGAGGTTACTTTAGGACAACTGAAATTTTCCTTTCTTTTATCTTGAGGAGGTGGGAATTACTTTGTTTGCTTGAGGACAAGCAAAAGATTAAGTTTGGGGGAGTTGATAACTAGGTATTCTAGCCTATTTTATGCTCCTTTTTGCTTAGTTTTTGGATTAAAAGTGTGTACAAGTATTCCCGAAAGCTAACTTATTGTGCTTGTTTGTAGTGTTTGGTCAAAAAGAGACAAGAAAGTCATAACCAGCTCATAACGGAGTGAAACCTTCACAAGTTCAAAGCTGAGTCAAAGGCGCTGACAGCAAAGAAATAGAGCGGACGCGGAGGGTCCACCGCTGGGGCGGTCTTAACTACGCTTTCAGCGGTAGTAAGGTTCAGAGAGTCATTTTTGGGCTTAAAAGACACCGTTGCCCGTGGTGAAATTGCGCGGCAGCGGAATCATCTAATGCGGCCACGGTCCGATTCTCGCCCTCAACAGAATTAAGAATCAGAGAACTATATTTTGGAGCTCAAATCTAAAAGCGCGGTCCGCGAACATATTTTGCAGCCGTAGTTGAAGATAGAGCTGAGGTGGTGGCTTTTTCGCTCCCAGCGAAATCAAATCCAGATCCAACTCAGAAGAGAGGAACCGCGGTCCGCACTTTCTTTTGCGCCGCCGCGGAAGTCCAAGCGCTGAGGCGACCAGTTTTCCGCTGTCAGCGGAATCTTCGTAGTGGCAATTTTGTCCGGAAAATTTAGCTGTGTATAGATAGTTCTTTTTCAGATTTTTAGGGCATCTGTTGTGAGAGGAACATGTGAACACAAGCTTTTTGCTCTTTTAAGTAATTTTAGAGCTTTGATAACCATTGATCTTACATTCTACTCTTGTAATTACTTCTTATGGGTTATAATTCATCTAAATCTTTAATTTCTTCCTTGATTATGAGTAGCTAAACCCATTAGCTAGGGTTGTGACTCAACCCTTGTGTGGGTATTTAATGGATCTTCAATTTTAGGGCTTAAATATTTATGGGCTAATGATATTTAGTTTGATTCATGCTTTAATTGTTGAATTGGTGGTTGCAAACACAGATTTATGCCTTTTTGACTTGGGCTCTTCTTGAGAAAGAGAGACTAAGTCTAGGTAATTCAGGCTGACAAGGAATTGGGGTGCATTCAATAGATTGATAGCCCCAATTAAAGGGTTAAACCTAGAGATAGTAATACCCGACTTGAGCCAAATTTTCTTGCATTGTTTGAGCACCCAATTGGGCTTGAGAAAGACAATTAGGGCAAAGTCACTCAAACTACCGAGAGGTATAGAGTGAGTAATTATGTGCAATGGTTATATCGTGATCCCAATTATAATAGGTTCGCCTAAGTTTTAGACCCCGTTAGATACTACCTAGGTGTAAGTCACTTCACTAGTGCCTTTTTTCCAATTGAGAAAACCCTTGCAAAAATTTCGTGCTTAGCTTATTTTCATTCTTCATTAGTGTTAAAAGTAGAATAGTAACCAAAACAAAGAATGATTGGAAGTGCAATTAAGAACATCGCACATAGCTAGATTAGATAGAAATCCAATTCCATACCAATATTAGCTCTCTATGGAAATCGATCCCGACCCCTCGAGTAAAAGCTGCATTGACCGCTCTTTCCACTCTATAGTGGTATAGGGTTGGAACCGATCACTTTTTGGCGCCGTTGCCGGAGCTAACCGGTTTTGGCTATCTATCTAACTAGTTTTGTGTCTTGTTTTTCTTTCCTTCTGTTTTACTAATTTGTGTGAGTTAATCGATTCAGGTACAACATGGAAAATAATGATCCTATTGGAAATGTACGATGGATACCGAAGCAAGTGTGCTCGACCCCGAAATAATGCCGTTATGGATTTGTAACAGAATGAGCGAGATTCATGCCATGTCCCTAAAATCATGATGCAAATCCCAAAATATAATTGTACGATTCAGTACTAGGCAGTTAGACAGATGTCTCAATAAGATTCCTTAAATGGAAATGTACCTTATTTAGGACTCTCCTATTATATAAAGGGGACCCCAATCATTTGTAAACATCATCTAATCATTGGCAAAGAATATACTCTCTACTTTTCGCTCATTGTTCATCAGAATTGTCCTTTAACTTTATTGTTCTTGCTTTATTGTTCTTGATTCATCTCGAGGTCACTAAGCTCGAGGTCGATACTGCTTAAGTAACACTGGTTTGATTCACCTATTTCCTTCATCTATACTTTATACTTCTTGATTATTTATTGGTATTGAACTAAATCACATATCCTTAAAACGACAAATCAAATTTAATTGTTACTCGTATTTTCGAAGTAAACAGTTTGGCGCCCACCATGGGGTTTAAGATAATAGTGATTATTTCATTACTGATTCTCATAACACATGTTATTTTTACACTTTTTCTTGTTAGGAATTTTTGATTCTAAGGATTAAACATGTCAAACTCGCAAAATGCACATGTTCATGACAACGAAGGTCTTGGATTTCATGGGGAAAACAATAATGCAGGGATTGGTGTACCACCGATAAATCCAGGGGAAGTGCCAAATGTGGAACCAGTTGATGTTAGTTTGCACATTGCTTTGAGTGCAGATCTAGGCGTTGACCCCGGAGGGAGTGTACGCAGGGAAGCCCGATCTGGGGGACAAGGAACACCAGGAATAGGAGATGGGGGAGTCAGCCTCCAAGTTATATTCGAGTTGCTGCAAGCTCAGCAGATTGCCATCGCTCAACTTCAGAGTCAGACTAAAACTCCAAGTATAGCTGAACCAGAAAACACTCGACGCGCTAAACCGGTGCCAGAAAGGATGAACGAAAATGGCTCGGGGACTGACCCTACCATTATGAGAATGCTC
Organism: Nicotiana attenuata; assembly: GCF_001879085.1. Classification (NCBI taxonomy): domain Eukaryota; kingdom Viridiplantae; phylum Streptophyta; class Magnoliopsida; order Solanales; family Solanaceae; genus Nicotiana; species Nicotiana attenuata. The sequence continues at coordinate 40,874,842 of NC_031996.1, forward strand.
GAAGAGCTCACCAAGAGGATCGAATCCGGGTAAAAGAAGATTGAAGACAATGACAAAAAGGTGGAAACTTATAACTCTCGTGTTGAACAGATACCGGGAGCACCTCCAGTCTTGAAGGGTTTAGATGCCAAAAAGTTCATACAAAAACCATTCCCTCAGAGCATGGCTCCGATGCCCATTCCCAAAAAGTTTAGCATGCTCAATATACCCAAATATAACAGGACAACCAACCCTAACGAACATATTACTTCATACACATGTGGGATCAAAGGAAATGACTTGAATGATGATGAGATCGAGTCAGTGTTGTTAAAAAAAATTGGGGAAACTTTGTCGAAAGAAGCTATGATTTGGTACCACAACTTTCCCCCGAACTCTATTGATTCGTTTGCTATGTTATCAGACGCCTTCGTGAAAGCACACGTCGGGGCCATAAAGGTGGCGACGAGTAAATTGAACGTCTTCAAGATAAAACAAAGGAACGACGAGATGTTGAGGGAGTTCGTGTCTAGGTTTCAGATGGAGCGAATGGAATTACCACCGGTCTCGGATGACTAGGCAGTACAAGCTTTTATGCAGGGTTTGAATGAAAGGAGTTCGATTGCGTCTTGACAATTAAAGCAGAATCTGATCGAGTATCCAACTGTGATGTGGTCGGACGTGCATAATCGTTATCCGTCAAAGATCAGGGTCGAGGACGACCAGTTGGGAGCCCCCTCGGGTTCAGTTCATCCTAATAGATAGGCAGCCAAGCCCCCGAGAGATACAGATAGGGAATCAAGGTCAAATAAGGAACGGTATCAGCCGTATGTCGATCGGAGAAATAATGGCTCGGGTCATAACGCTCCTCGGAATGATCGGAGAAATGATCGAGGTCAAAGCTCTCGGGGACTCATGAGTAAGAATGGGTTCGATAAACACACCGACCCCGCGGAGGCACCTCGATTGTCAGAGTATAATTTTAGTGTAGATGCATCAAGGATCGTGTCAGCTATTGGAAGAATCAAAGACACCAGGTGGCCCAGGCCCATACAAACGGATCTTTCTCAAAGGAATCCAAACTTGATGTGCAAGTATCATGGCACACATGGTCATAGAACTGAAGATTGCAGGCAGCAAAGGGATGAGGTAGCTCGGTTGTTCAACGAGGGTCACCTTCGAGAATTTCTCAGTGATGAGCTAAGAACCACTTCAGGGAAAGAGATGCAAGAAAAAATGAGCGAGAAGAACCACAACATGTAATCCATATGATCGTTGGCGGTGTCGATGTCCCACAAGGACCCGTATTCAAGCACACCAAGGTGTCGATAACTAGAGAAAAATGAACTTGGAGCTATGTGCCCGAGGACGCCCTATCATTCTGTGACGAGGAAGCAGAAGGCATATCTCAGCCGCATAATGACGCCCTGGTAATCTCTATTCTTTTAGATAAAATTTAAGTTAAACGTGTTCTAGTAGATCCAGGTAGCTCAGCAAACATAATCAGATCAAGGGTCATAGAACAGCTCGGCCTACATGATCAGATTATACCTGCATCCCGGGTCCTAAATGGCTTCAACATGGCAAGTGAAACAACAAAGGGGGAGATAATCCTCCCAGTAACGTAGCCGGGACCATACATGATACGAAGTTCCATGTCATCGAAGGCGACATGAGGTATAATGCACTCCTCGGGATACCATGGATACACAACATGAGGGCAGTACCTTCAACTCTTCATCAGATGATAAAGTTCCCAACAGAGGATGGAGTGAAGACGGTTTATGGATAGCAGCACGCTGCAAAGGAAATGTTTGCAGTCGATGAAGTGACGCCGATACCAGAGCCTTCAACCTCGGAGAAGTCGAGCACCAAAGGTAAGCAGGCGGCTAAATAGCAATCACCGCCACCAGCCTCAAAGGAATCGGAGCAACAGGTAATCGAAGACGAAGAAGAGGATTTCCTTACTCCCCGAACCTTCGTCGTTCCCGAAGAGTCTGATGCAACCAAATATCAACTGTCGAGGAACTGGAGCAGTTCATACTGATCGAATATATGCCCGAGAGAAAGGTATACCTAGGAACGGGATTAACCCCCGAACTCAGGAAAAAACTCATTCAATTTCTTATTGATAATATGGATTGCTTTGCTTGGTCCCATTTAGATATGACAGGGATTCCAACGGAAATCACAACACACCAGTTAAGCCTCGACCCCAGGTTCAAACCGGTAAAGCAAAAGAGAAGGCCCCAGTTCGAGGTAAAACATGCATTCATAAAGGACGAGGTAACCAAACTTCTTAAAATAGGGTCTATTCGGGAGGTAAAATACCCCGAATGGTTAGCCAACGTAGTTTTAGTTCCTACAAAAGGAAACAAACTTAGAATGTCTGTAGACTACAAGGATTTGAACAAAGCATGCCCTAAAGAATCTTTTCCACTGCCTAACATCGATTGAATGATCGATGCCACGGCTGGCCACAAGATTCTAACTTTTCTCGCCGCCTACTCCGGGTACAATCAAATCCAAATGAACCCGGAGGATCAGGAAAAGACCTCGTTTATCACTAAGTTTGGAACTTATTGTTACAACGTAATGCCCTTCGGGCTAAAAAATGCAGGAGCTACATATCAATGCCTAGTTAACAAAATGTTCGAGGAACAGATAGGTAAATCGATGGAAGTTTACATTGATGATATGTTGGTTAAGTCCCTGCGCACAGAGGACCATTTAAATCATTTGCAGGAAACATTCAAATCTTGAGGAAGTACAACATGAAGCTTAACCCACAAAAATATGCCTTCTGAGTCAGCTCGGGTAAGTTCCTCGGCTTCATGGTGTCAAATCGGGGTATCGAAATCAACCCCGACAAGATCAAGGCCATCGAGGATATCACGGTCGTGGATAGTGTGAAGGCCGTGCAAAGGCTAACAGGGCGAATAACTGCCCTAGGTCGGTTCGTTTCGAGATCATCAGATCTAAGTCATAGGTTCTTTTCCTTGCTCAAAAATAAGAAGGATTTCGCATGGACCCCGAAATGCCAGCAAGCCTTGGAGGAATTGAAGCAATACTTATCGAGCCCGCCTTTGCTTCACACCCCGAAGGTAGTTGAAAAGCTTTACTTGTATTTGGCAGTATCTGAGATAGCGGTAAGTGGGGTACTGATCGGTTCCAAGCCTGTACCACTATCGAGTGGCAAGGATGGTCGATGCAGTTTTACCCAACAAAGGTCGGGATTGATTTCCACAGGGAGTTAATTGATTTGGATTTAGGTATCTAACTAATCTAGATGTGCGTGTTTTTCCAAATTGCACCTCCAAGCATGGTCATGATTGATTATAGTTCTAATGCAATATTATAATATGCTAGAATAGGCTAAGTACACTATTTGTGTTGGTTGTTTTCAAGGATTAAAAAGGACTAGGGCAGTGACTTCCGCCTAGGTGGATATCTAACGGGTATCAAGAATTCAGGGCAAGCTTGTTTGATTGGGGTCGTGATATAACCATCACACATAAATGCTCACTCTATACCTCTCGGTAGTTTGAGTGACTTTTCCCGATTCGACTTTCTCAAGTCCAAATGGATGTTCATGCATAACAAATGATGTTGGCTCAAGTCGGGTATTACTATCTCTTGGTTTAACCCTTTTATTAGGGCTATCAATCTCTTGAATGCACCCCAATTCCTTGTTAGCCTAATTTTCCTAGACTTAGTCTCTCTTTCTCAAGAAGAGTCTAAGTCATCAAGGCACGAATCAGTGTTTGCAACCACCAATTCTACAATTAAAGCATGAATTAAGCTAAATATCACTAACCCATAAATAATTAAGCCCTAAAATTCATGACCCATTAAATACCCACACTAGGGTTGGGTCACAATCCTAGCTATGGGGTTTAGCTACTTATAATAACAGTAGAAATCAAAGATGGAGATGAAATATAAGCCATATTATTCAAATACAAGATGAAAATCTAAAGATTGAAGACAAATCTACTCTAAGATTACTCAAAAAGGTAAAAACCAGCCGTTCATGTGCTCAGCAAAATAGTACATACCCTAAAAATGTGAAAAGGATCTATTTATACTAGGCTAAAATTCCTGGACGAAAATTACCCTGCGGAAGTTTCACGGAGGCGTAAGTCCGACCGCGTCCGCGCGCAATAGCGAGCGCGGTCCGCGTTTCTTCAATTCCAGGCTTGGGTTAGACTTGGTTTCGCGGATAGCGTAATTTCATCTGCGTCCGTGTGTGCTTCCAGCGCGGCCGTGTAATTTGGACGCGGACCGCGTTCTTCTATTAAGCATGACTTGCAAGGTCTCTAAACTTCAATCACCGCTCTCAGCAAAAATACCATCGCGACCGCGTCAGATATTCCGCGGCCGCACTTTTCCATCGCGGTCAGTGGTAGAACTTGTGTTCAAATTAGCCTCTCTGAACTTTACTTTCGCGGGTCGCATATTTGTGGACGCCTCAGCGGTGGTCCTCACACGGCCGCGTATTTTGTCCACTCTCCGCGCTCCAGTTCCCAGCTTTGGATTTGTGCAAGTTTAACTCCTTCATGAGTTGATTATGGCTTCTTTGCCTCATTTTGACCAAAACCTTCAAGCAAGCACACTAAGTCAGTTTTCGAGAATACCTTTACGCATTTTCGACCCAAAACCTAAGCAAAAGAGAGCACATAATAGGTTAGAATCCATAGTTATCAACTCCCCCAAACTTAAGCTTTTGCTTGTCCTCAAGCAAACAAAGTAGTTCCACCTCCACAAGAAAAAGAAAGGAAAACTTCATCAGTCCTAAGGTGACTTCATCAAGCATCAATTGGGACTAACAATTACCCTCAACACAAATGCATTATCAACAACACACAACCTTCTGAGTACCATAGTTCTAGTGCAACACAAGAGCGTCAAGAGTTGACTTAACTCACCAAGGAAGCTCTCTCTACTACGTAGGTCATTGTGAAACCCAAACTCTTACTCCTCTACTCTCCATCAGCAAATCACACTTTAGATTGTAGCACTCAAAGGATTGTGGGAAAGTACACTCTTCTCTCTCAAGGGAAGGTCACAAGTCCGACTCTAAGTACCATAAGCTTGCTCCTTATGTAAATCACCACTAATGTAAGCTCGCTCAACTCAAAATCTTATAGGGCTTTGCGGGAATGTAATGAAGGCTTTTGGTTCAAGGTAGGATATATCGGTCTATAAAGGTTTCATCTTTCCTTAAGCACTTCATTTTCTCATTTCGGCTCACACTTTCTTGACTCTTTGAGTCATTTTCTTCTTCCTTAGGGGACTAGAGAGACACACTGTCACTCTTTCTTGCTCATGACAATCATTTTTCTCCTTTTCTAATCATTCCAAGCCTTTTATCCTTGCTTTCATTGAATCCCTTCATTTTTCTATACTATTCACTTTCTTTTTGACTTTTTGGCTTTTCTTTCTTTTCTTTTTCCCTTCCCTTTTCTTCATTTTGTACCTTTTATCACTTTCACATTCCTCGTCTCTCCCCCCAAACTTATGCTTTTGCCAATTGTGCTAAGGAAAGATCGGGTGCCAAGAGAGGGTCATTATAGAATGGATAAAGGCTTGTATCATGGTTATTGAAAGAACAAGGTCTTTGGTTCAACGGAGTTGACTAGGGATATCATATTTGGTGGGCTATGGATGCTTTCAAGTTTCAAGTTGGATCAAGGAAAGCCTATATTCATTTCTCAAGTCGAGCTACACTTAGAATTTCGCCTAGACAAACATTCGGGGCAAGTTCTAGACTCATTGGCACGGGACTTGGACTTGCAAATCAATACCTCACCTCACAAGTTGTTGGATTGCTAAAGAGAACAGAGTCGAGGGACCAAAACAACCCTAGCTAAGATTGAGCAACACAAATGGCTCCAAGAAGCCACTCGATGATTGTTTAGTCAACACAAGAGTCTAAAGGTCACAACTAGAACCGTTCTTTACAAATCAACTTGTTTCTAACTATAAGGTCAAAGGTAAATGTGCTAGGCCCAAGTGAAGCTTGTCTGAGACACTTTTATTCATTACTACTATTTACACAAAAACATAAAGAAAACAGACTCAAACCCTTAAGAAGGTTGTCACGCCATCCATCATCAGGAAGAGCCATCCGGTACACACAACCTTCACCTTTGGAAAGAACCGTGGCATTAAGAAAGCCAAAGGCTTATTGATCACGAAGCTAAGAACTCAAAAGAAAGAAGCTACCAAAGGAAGTAAAAAGCTAAGCTATTGAGGAAAGAGAACACAAGAAGTTATAATGTGAACTACGGAAAGTAAAATGGATATATACAATAATGGAAAGAACGAACATATACAAAATGGGACTGAATATATACATGGAATGGTAAATTTATATACATAGCGAAAGTGAAAAATAAATGGTAAAGTTATATACATACCAAAAGTGAAAAATAACGATAAGTAAAAATAAAGAAAAATTAGTATCATAATTATTACATTCCAGTCATCAAATCAAAATAGGAACCACCACCCCCCCCCCCCCAATAAAAACTAGCATTGTCCTCAATGCTAAAAGAAAAAATAAGATCAATAAGGGGATAGAGAGTAAAGAAAACTCCCTATGTGGTCTCTGTCTGCATGGGGTCAGCTCCCTCTGGATCCTCCAACTGTATCTCCAAGTCCTCGAACTGGGGCACCACAAATCCTCTCATAGGCTCTCTGTCAATATCCTGCTCTGGTGCCTGTGCTGCTGGAATAGTAGACTCCATGAGTAGGTCAAGTGGAAGATCTCCGGCAGAAGTGAACTTGGCAACATCCTTCTACAAGCTCTCTATTGCCTCTTTTGTGGCTTGAGTCTTTTTCAGCTTCTTGCCCTGCTTACCCAGCTCCTTGATCACCTTCCCATGAGTACCCAAAGTCTCCAGAATTTTCTGTTGGTTGTCCAGGAGCTTCTTCTAATTGTCCAGAAGCTCTTTCAATGAATCTTCCACTGATGGGGACGACTGTTGCTGTGCTAGAGCGGCATGTGCTACAACTGCACTGGATAAGGCAGATAGCTTTGATGTAGCTACCTGCATCCAGTTTTTGATGCTGGATAAAGTCTGATTGACCCGCAGTGCAGTCTGAGGGTAGTCTGAGGAGGAAGGCACAGACACTGGGGCAGAGACAAAAGGTCCGGACGATGGAGGTGGCATAGCAGCATAAGAACCTTCAGCTGTGGAAGGCTCGGACCCAATGGCCACTACCCTTGGCTCTTCAGACTAGCCAATGGAGGTAGTAGCTTTGCCTTTGGACTTGGGGTTATCTACTCCTTGAAGGCTATACCAAGAGAAGGGCCTTTTCGGCACTTCTGTATCAAAATCCCTCCCTTCTACCTCTTAGTCCTCTAAATACATGGTGAGGAAATTGGGATAGGGGTATGATCTTTCATCCTTCCCAATAGCTTTGGTGATGTTTCTTGACATGATATCCTACATTTATCGAGTACCCCGCCATAATAGAAGCCACAATAATTGCTCAGGAGACTGGATATCACTGTCATGTTGGGATGGGTCTAGCCGGTTGCAGACAAATGTACACCACCCTTTCGCTTCAAAGATCAGAGTGTTTCTAGCTATTTGGACCCCGGGTGTAAGCCAAGCTGGATTTGTCCTAGGGATGGCTATCACCTTCGCAAGCCATGGACGGGCTGCCTCATCTAAAGCCACCTTCTCCAAGTATAGAGATTCATCCTCATCATTAAACCCGACATATGTGTTCAGTGTCTGGCCATCAAATCTGATCTTCCTGTTCCGTACCTTAGTCACATAGGTGCCCTTTTTTATGTGGGCAACATTGGCGTAGAATTCTTTGACCAAGTGCTCATTAGCCTCCGGCATCTTGCTGGTGAAGAATTTCCACCCCACTATTTCATCAAATTGCCTCTTCACATTTGGATTGTGGAGTAGAAGATCTCTTTCTATGAATTGCCTCTCAAGGGCAAGCGACCTCTGTGGCCACCATTCCCGGAATTTGTGGTAGGCTTTTTCACTGACAAATCGAAGCTGCCACACCTCCGGTTTTCTTGATCTTTCCAATCCCCCAACAATAGTATCACCCCCTCTCCCATCATCTGGGACCTCGGCACCATTAAAATCAATCGGGGCAGGGGCAGCTGGTGAGGTCGGAGTTGTAGCAGGCGGGGAGGATGATCCCGAAGTTTCACTACTTTCCTCTGAGCCATCAAACAACTCAGAAGGAGAGGTAGTTTCATCCCTCAACTGGTATTTCCCTGGGAAGTCTGTGGGAACATGGGTGGGCACAGAGTCACCTTCCGAAGCTTCTCGGGAAGGGACATACTCACTCGTATCTGAGTGGTCCATTGCTCTATCCGCAGCTTTGATAGCAGCTCGCATCTTCCCTATAGACTTCTGGACCGCTAGTGGTAACTTGGTTTTTCCTTTTCCGCTGCCTCGGGAGGATTCTGCCCTCCCTTTAGGTTTATCGCTGCCACCTCTAGATCGGACCATTATCTGCATACACAATCAGTGCAATCTCATTAGTATTGTTGTTCAATGAATCATCAAAGGAAAGCAGATGAAATGATGACAGTTTTCTCAAAGAAAGGGTCTGCTGACAGCGGAGAAAGGAGCACGGCTGCGTAAAGGACACCGCTGTCCGCGTAAAAAGGAACGCGATCGCGAAAGGCTGGGGATCAGACTACCCAGTCTCTGAAGTTAAGGCACCGTTGAGAGCGGAAAAAGGGGCGCGGCCGCGGAATGGACATCGCGGTCTGCATAAAAAGGAACGCGGCCGTGGACCCAATTTGTTAAAACTCTGAAGCTCAGTAACGCAGTCCGCGAAATTATGGATGCGGTCACAAAAAGTCAAACGTGCACCGCATAAAAATTGCCGCATCCGCAAACTTATGAGCATATACAGATCTCACCAAAGCATGAACGCGGACCGCGGTCCGCGAAATTCAAATCATACAGGCACTAAAGAATTATTTAAGACCTAGGGTTTCACTTAGTGCAAGAATTTTAGGCAATAACAGGCATATTGAACAACCCTATCCCCCATTAGGCATGCAAAACAAGTACCCACATGGATTTTTTAGCATCAATTAAGCATGATTGTGATTATGCCATGGATAAACCCTAATTAAAAAGAAAAAAATAAAACTAAATTAAAAAAGAAATAAATAAAATTAACACAAAAATTTGAACATACCAGTTGTGTAATTTGTGGTAGAAATTAACTTGTGCTTAATGATACGAGAATTGAAGTTCAAAGTAAAAGGTGGTGAACAGTATGCTCTGAGAGTTCGAGGGTCGAAAAAGAGGTAACAGTGCTCAAGGAGGTTCTATTTATACCAACAAAATGGGGACCCACAACTCACCGGAACGCGGTGATCGGATCCAACCCTACACCATTACAAAGTGGCAAGAGCGGTTGATGCAGCTTTTACCCGAGAAGGTCGGGATCGAATCCATAGGGAGCTACAACAATGTTTGGAGCTGGATTTCTATCTAATCTAGTAGTGCGTAGCGCTCTTGATTACACTTCCAATCATATTTGTTTGTTTGTTACTTCTAATTTTATGCTAATGATATGACAAATTAAGCTAAGTATGAATGCTTGTAGGGTTTTCTAAATGATTAACGAGGCACTAGGGAAATGACTTTCTCCTAGGTGAATACTTGATGAGTTCTAAAGCCTAAGGCAAAGTTGTTATGATTGGGATCGCGATATAGCCAATGCACGACACTACTCACTGTATACCTCTCGGTAGCTAGAGTGACTTTGCCCTAATTGACTTTCTCAAGACCAATTAGGTGTAAAAAATTATGCAAGCAATATAGGCTCAAGTGGGGTATTACTATCTCTAGATTTAACCCTTTAATTGGGGCTATCAATCTCTTGAATATGCCCCAATTCCTTGTTGAACTGATTTTCCTAGACTCAAGCTCTCTTTCTCAAGACGAGCCCAAGTCAAATAGGCACAAATTAGTGTTTGCAACCACTAATTCAACATGGAAAACACAAATCAGTCCAAATATCAACCACCCATACACATCTAAGCCTTAAAACAAAAGACCCATCAAATACCCACACTAGGGTTGAGCCACAACCCTAGCTAATGGGTCTAGCTACTCATAATAATAGAAGAAATCAGATATTTAGATGAAGAACAACCCATAATATATAATTACAAGCTAATATTTGAAGATTCAATGTTAAACAAACTATAAAATTACTCAACATAGAATAAAATCGCCGTTCACGTGCTTCGCTAAGATAAAGATGCCCTAAAAATCTGAAAAAGAAGTATTTATACAAGGCCGAATTTTCTGGACATAAATACCCCTAATGGAGGTACCGCGGAAAATGCACCGCGGCCGCGGTGAGGCTTTTTGTCTTCACTTCTCATTCTCTGAATTTGGCCACCGCGGACCGCATAAAATGCACCGCGGCCGCGGTGGCTTCACCGCGGACCGCAACAAATGGACTGCGGCCGTAGTGTCTTGAAACTTCCGAAATCCTAAGCTCTCTGAATCCCCTCTCTACGAACCGCAACAAATGGACTGCGGCCGCGATGAGGCTACCGCGACCGCGAAGAATCTCCTGCGGACCGCACTGCTTAGAACCCCAGGAATGCACCTCTCTGAACTTACCCACCGCGGACCGCACTAAATGGACCGTGGCAGCGATGGGTCTTTTGCAGCTGCAATGGATTTTATGCTACAACACTACTTTTACTTGCTCTTGGTACTTGTGCAAGTTTCCTTTCTTTTTGAGCTGGTTTTGACTTCTTGTCACTTTTTTGACCAAACCCTGCAACCAAGTACAACATGTAAGCTATTGGGACTATTTGTATACATTTTTAATCCAAAACTCAAGTAAAAAGGATTATAAAATAAACTAGAATCCCTAGTTATCAACTCCCCCAAACTTAAGTTTTTGCTTGTCCTCAAGCAAACAAAATAAGTCCCACCTCATTAAGAATAAAACCAAGAAAATTCAGGTGACCTAAAGTGACCTCATCTAGCATCAATTGGAACTAACAATTGCCCTCAATTCAAATGATCATTAACAACATTCAACCTTTTAAACACCATGGTGATAGTGCGACACAAAATCATCGAGAATCGACTCAACTCATCAAGGAAACTCTTTCTACCACTTTGGTCATTGTGGAACCCAAACTCATACTCCTCACTCTTCCTTAAGCAAGACCTCACTTTTAGATTGTAGCACTCAAAACGAGGATTGTGGAAAACACACTCATCTCTCTCAAAGAAAGGTCACAAGTCCGGCTCTAAGTACCATAAGCTTGCCCCTTATGTAAGTCACCACTAATGCAAACTTCATTCAACTCAAGATCATATAGGGATTTTGTGGGGATACAATGAAGTCTTTTGGTTCAAGGTAGGAAATGTTTGGTCTAAGTAGGTTTCATCTTCTCTTAAGCACTTCATTTGCTTCATTTTGGCACACATTCTTTTTTGAGTCAATTACTTCTTTCTTAGGGGTTAGAGAGACATACTGTCACTCTTTCTTGTTCATTTCAAACCTCTTTCTCCTTTCTAAACTTTCCACACCTTTCATCTCTTTACTTTTATTGAATCCCTTCATTTCTTCTACATTGTTAATTTTTTTTTTCCTTTCCTTTTCTTCATTTTTGTACCTGTTACCACTTTGTTGCATTCCTCGTCTCTCCCCCCAAACTTATGCGTTTGCCATGTGCTAAGGAAAGATCGGGTGCCAAGAGAGGGTCTTTTTAGAATGGGTAAAGGCTTGTATCATGGTCTTTGAAAGAAAAGGGCTATGGCTCTAAGGGGTTGATTAGGGATATTATCTTTGGTAGGATATGGATGTTTTCAAGATATCATTCGGATTAAGGAGAGCCTATAATCACTTCTCAAGTCAAACTACACTTAGGATTCGCCTAGACAAACATTCAGGGCAAGTTCTAGACTCAATGGCACGAGACTTGGACTTGCAATTCAAATTCTCACCACACAAGCTATAGGATTTCTAAAGAGACAGAGTCGAGGGCCCACAACAACCTTAGCAAAGATTTGAGCAACACAAATGGTCCCGAAAAATCACTTGATGATTATCGGCTAACACAAGAGTCTCAAGGTCACAACTATCACCATCCTTTACATACCAATTTGTTTTTGACCATAAGATTAAAGGCAAATGCGTTAGGCCCAAGTGAAGGCACTATTACTCACTAGCTACTATTTACACAAAAACAAAAAGAAAACAGACTCAAACCCTTAAGAAGGTTGTCATGCCATCCATCATCGGGAAGAGCCACCCGATTCACACAAATTCCACCTTTGGAAAGAACCGTGGCATTAAGAAAACCAAAGGCTTATTAAACGCAAAACTCAAAATAAGAAGCTACGAAAATGAAGTGAGAAGCTATGAAAGAAAATGCGGAAAGTAAACTGAATATGTACAATAGGAGATTTGAACGAATATACATAGGAGGGAATGAATATATACATCAGAAAGTAACTTTATATACAGACCAAGGTTGCAAAATACGAAAAGTGAAATAAACTGGTAAAATTATATACATACCAAAAGTGAAAAAGCATAATAAAAATGAAAATAGTATCATATTTACAATCCAACATCATCAAAATAGGGCTACCCCTTCAAATGAAAGCTAGCATTGTCCTCAATGCTAACTAGCCAAAAATAAGCTCAACAAAACAAAAGAAGATAGAGAGTAAAGAAAACTCCCTATTGGCCCTCCGTCTGCATGGGATCATAAGCCTGAGTCCCTGGGTCCTCTGACTACTCGGGAACCTATGACTGGATCCCTGTAACCTGTGCCTGCACTGGGACCTGAGGCTGCTCTGAGACCTGGGGCTGGCTAGAAGAACCTCCCTGCGGGTCCTCCAACTCAATCACTGCATCGACTGCCTGGGGATCACTCTCCGTCTCTTTGGTGCCCTCTCCAACTCTTGCTCCGGCTCAGTCTGAGCTGCTAGAGGCGGGTCATGCAAAAGTAGCTCCAATGGAAAATGATCAGCAGCCTTCATCTTTTCCACTTCTACCCTCAACTCCTTCAAAGACTCCTTTGAGGCTCTAGTCTTTCTCAGCTTCTTTGTCTCCTTTGTCAGCTCCTTCAATGCCTTCCCATGAGCACCTACAACCTCCAATATCAACTGCTGGTTCTCCAGGAGCTTCTTCTGGTTATCCAGAAGCTCCTTGACAGTCTCCTCCACTGAATTTGGAACCTGTGGCTGTGGGGGTACGGACTGGGCTACCACCGAGCTAGAAAGCACAGACAGCTTAGAAGTAGCTGTCTGCATCCAGTTGTTAATACTGGTAAGTGTTTGGCCGGTGGGCAGTCAATGGGTAGGCTGAGGATGAAGGGATAACTGGAGTAGTGGAAGTAGATGGTCCGGGGGCAATATCTGGTATGGCTGAGTGAAAGGCTGAGAAGAAGTGACTACTACTACTGGTTCTTCAGACTGGCCAGTAGAAGTAGTGGCTTTGCCTTTAGGATCCTTGGCTTTAGGGTTGTCATCAGCCTTTAGGCTATACCAAGTAAAGGGCATTTTTGGTTTCACCTTCACATCAAATCTTCTTTTTTCCACCTCCTAGTCTTCAAAATACATTGTAAGAAAATTTGGGAAGGGGTATGATCTGTCACCATCATTGACCACCCTAGAGATCATCCTAGACATAACATTCCCGACATTGATCGGGTACCCTGCCATAATAGATGCCACCAATATCGCCTGAGAGACCGACATAGAGTTTTCATGGCTAATGGGGTCCAGCCTGTTGCATACAAAAGTTTCCCACCCCTTTGCCTCGAAGTTTAAAGTCCTCCTCAAAATTTGAACCCCTGGTGTCAACCAAGCTATGGTGGTGCCCGGTAGTGCCAGATATTCTGCTAACCACGGACGGGTTGTCTCATCCAATGCTACCTTTTCTAAGTACAGTGATTCATCTTCCTCCTGAAAGCCCAGGTAGTCATTAATTGCCTTCCCATCGAAAAGCACTTTCAAGTTCCTCACTTTAGTCACTTTGGTATTCTTTTTGTTGTGGGCAACATTGGCGTAGAACTCTTTGACTAAGTGCTCGTTTGCCTCTGGCACCCTGCTGGTGAAATAATCCCACCCCACTCATTCTCTGAATTGCCTCTTCACATTAGGGTTGTGAGGTAGGAGATCCCTCTCTATGAACTGGCGCTCAATGATAAGCGACCTTAGAGGCCACCATTCCCGGAACTTGTGGTATGCCAGCTCACTAACAAACCTCTTTTTCCAAACCTTGGGGTTTCTAGTTCTCTCCATACCCCCGGGTTGGGGTTCTCCCCCTTCTTATTCATCAATTGGATCCTCACCGGGTGACGAAGCTGTGGGTGAAGTAAAGGCTGCATTGTCACTGCTTTCTGCTGAGCCCTCAGACGACTCAGATGAAATTGGAATTGAAGCTTGAGCAGTAGGAGAGCCTGGAGGGGTAGGTTCATTTCTTAATCTCAATCTCTCCGGGAAGTTAGGAACATACTCCGGCACTGAATCAGACTCAGATGCCTCCCGAGAGGGCAAATACTCGCTTCCTTCTGAATGGGAAGCAGCTCTATCGGCAGCCTTTATTTGTTTTCTAGTTTCCCCAATTGCTTTCCTGACTTGGGGGGGTCAATTTGATCATTCCTCGTCCCCTACCCCGGGAGGACTCTCCTTTTCCTTTCTGCTTTTCACCACCTCCTCTTGATTTGACCATTGTCTGTAGGGAGAATTCAGTGATGTTTGTTAGATCACATTACCAGAAGAAACAGTGAAGAATAGGAATTAAAACATCTGAGTGCGGACCGCATAAAAATCATTACGGCCGCAAAGGCACCACCGCGGAACGCATAAAATGGCACCGCGGACCGCAGTGGAGTGGGGTTCAGACTACCCACCCTCTGATTCAGGCCACCGTGGACCGCAAAAAATAATGTGCGGCTGCGGTAAGGACCGCGGTCCGCGAAAAACCAACCGCGGCCGCAGTACCCAAAATCAACCTCTCTGAAGTTTATCACCGTGGACCGCAGAAAAATACAACGCGGCCGCAAAGAGACAATGCAGACCGCGAAAAATCCACCGTGGTCGCGGTAGGCAATACACAGCAACACCAACCTAGGGTTTCAAATTTTTGCACATTTTAGCCTTAATCAACGTATTATCAACCCACTAGGTAGTTAAACACCTTGTTTGACTAATTAACCCTAATCTAAAAAATATTATGAAACCCTAAGTTAAAAATTGAAAGAAAAGGGAAGAAGAAGAACTACCAACTAACAAAATAAAAGAAAATAAAACAAAACTAAAGACTAGGGAAAGATTTGAAGTACCAGAGATGAGATGCACTACAGATGATTGAGAATCAGTGTGTGAATTTGTGCACTTAGGGTAGTGATGAACAGTAGTATATCTTTTCAGAGAGCAAATGAGCGAAAAGTGTAAAAGGGGGCCTGAGGTCCTATTTATAGAAAAAGGACCTGGGACCCACGCTACCTACCCACTGCGGCCGCGAAAAATCCACCGCGGACCGCGGTAACTAAACATAAGAGGCACTGGCAAAGGCTTCACCGCGGACCGCAGAAAATGCTTTGCGGCCGCGGTAGAGCACCGCGGACCGTGAAAAATGTACTGCGGCCGCGATAAAAACTTCAGAGAACCTCCACTTTTGGTCATTTAGCACTGCGGACCGCAATGAAATTTTGCCCCCGCGATAAGGCCATTGCAGCCGCGAAAAATGCAATGCGACAGCAGTCCTGAAGTTCAGAGAGTACTCCATTTTTTTCAATTTGGTCCTGCACTGTATCAAAACAACCCTACATACATCACACAACCAGTTAGTCCAAAAGCAAGTCCTACACTAAAAAGAAAATCAAAGGAAAACAAAAAGAAAGACACATGGGTTGCCTCCCAAGAAGCGCCTGATTTAACGATGCAGCACGACGCAAGTTACCATCAAATCACTTTAGATGGATCATTGCCACCACGTGGCTGTCATCAATCTTGCCAAGATAGTGCTTGACTCTGTGCCCATTAACTCTGAAAATCTCTCCATTTTTGTTTTTCAAGTCAAGTGCACTAAACGGAGTCACAAGTACCACTTCAAAAGGTCCACTCCATTTCGACTTAAGCTTTCCTGGAAATAGACGTAACCGAGAATTGAACAAGAGAACCAAATCACCCACTTTGAACTCCTTGCCACGAGCATACTTGTCATGAAGGTACTTCATCTTGTCCTTGTACAAGGACGAACTAGAGTAGGCATGAAATCGGAATTCATCAAGTTCATTAAGCTGCTCCACCCGAAGATTTGCTGCCACATCCCATTCAAGATTTAGCTTCCTCAAAGCCCACATGGCCTTGTGCTCTAACTCGACCGGCAGATGGCAATCTTTCCCAAACACCAACCGGTACGGAGACATACCAATCGGAGTCTTGTAAGCAGTCCGATAAGCCCATAGAGCATCATCCAATTTCTTTGACCAATCGGTCCTATTTGCATTGACCGTCTTTGACAATATACTCTTGATTTCCCTGTTTGAGACTTCAACTTGGCCACTCGATTGAGGATGATAAGGAGCAGACACTTTGTGATTGACACCGTACTTTGCAAGCAAAGTGTCAAAAGCTCTATTGCAAAAATGAGACCCCCCATCACTTATGATTGCTCGAGGAGTGCCAAACCTAGTAAAAAATACTCTTCTTGAGAAACGCAACAACACTCCGGGCCTCATTATTGGGTAAAGCCACGGCTTTAACCCACTTTGAAACATAGTCTACTACCACTAGAATGTATGTGTTGCCACATGAACTAACAAACGGGCCCATGAAATCAATGCCCCACACATCAAAAATATCAACTTCGAGAATAGTGTTGAGAGGCATCTCATCCTTCTTCGAAATTCCACCCGCTCTTTGACATTCGTCGCATCTCTTCACAAGTTTACTTGCATCCTTGTACAAAGTTGGCCAGTAAAACCCACAACTAAGAACCTTTGAAGCTATCCTCGCCCCACCATGATGACCACCATAGGGAGAGGAATGACAAGCCTCTAGAATACTCAATTGCTCCTCCTCCGGGACACATCGTCGGATCACACCTTCAGTGCAGATCTTGAACAAGTATGGCTCATCCCAATAGTAGTCCAAACTATTCCGTTTAAGCTTTTTCCTTTGGTTAGAAGAGAGCTCACACGGGACAATACCGGTCACAAGGAAATTAGCAACGTTCGCAAACCATGGCATACCATTCACCGACACAGAAAGGAGTTGCTCATCAGGAAATGAATCATTGATTTCTAAGCCATCACAAGGCCTCCCCTCCTCCTCCAAGTGGGACAAGTGGTCCGCCACTTGGTTTTCACACCCTTTTCGGTCTACAATCTCCAAATCAAACTCTTGAAGTAACAAGACCCATCGCATCAGCCTAGCTTTGGAATCCTTCTTCGTCTTCAAGTATCGGAATGCGGCATGATCGGTATGAACTATGACCTTGGCGCCCATGAGATACGGCCGAAACTTCTCCATTGCGAACACAATAGCTAACAACTCTTTTTCAGTCACCGTGTAATTCACTTGAGCATCATTCATTGTATTGCTCGCATAATACACCGGGTGAAACATTTTATTCACTCTTTGACCCAATACCGCCCCAACCGCAACATCAGTCGCGTCACACATGAGCTCAAAAGGCAAGCTCCAATTGGGTGCGATGATAATAGGAGTGGTGGTCAACTTGTACTTGAGGAGTTTAAAAGCTGTCATGCATTCCTCATTGAACACGAACATTGCATCCTTTTCCAAGAGTTTGCACAAAGGATTCACTACCTTCGAGAAGTCCTTGATAAATATCCGGTAGAACCCCGCATGCCAAAAAAAATTCTAACCCCCTTGACAGAAGTAGGGGGAGCCTTGAAATCACCTCAATTTTAGCTTTGTCCACCTCTATACCGTGCTTTGAGATTTTATGGCCAAGGACTATGCCCTCCTCAACCATGAAGTGGCATTTTTCCCAGTTGAGCACAAGATTGGTTTCTTCACACCGGGCCAACACCCTATCAAGATTCTTCAAACATTCATCAAACGAGTCACCCAGAACACTGAAGTCGTCCATGAACACCTCCAAAATGTCTTCCACCATGTCGGTAAATATGGCCATCATACACCGCTGGAATGTAGCTGGTGCATTACACTACCCGAATGGCATCCTAGAAAAGGCAAAGGTACCATATGGGCAAGTGAAGGTGGTCTTCTCCTGATCTTCCGGAGCAATCAAAATTTGGTTTTACCCAGAATACCCATCCAAGAAACAGTAGAAGGCACGCCCAGCAAGTCTATCTAGCATCTGGTCAAGAAAAGGCAATGGAAAGTGATCTTTGCGGGTCACTTTGTTCAACTTGCGGTAATCCATGCACACCCTCCACCCGGTGACAGTCCTGGTAGGAATTAACTCATTTTGCACATTGGTAACCATGACCATACCACCCTTCTTCGGCACACATTGCACCGTCAAAGTCCAAGAACTATCAGAGATGGGGTAACAACCCCGGCATCCAACCACTTGATCACCTCCTTTTTCACAACTTCTTGCATTGCCTCGTTCAACCTCCTTTGATGTTCCAAGGAGGGCTTTGCATCCTCTTCAAGAATAATCTTGTGCATATAAAAGGCGGGGCTTATCCCCCCGAATATCAGCTAAGGTCCATCCAATTTCCTTTTTCCGTTTTTGGAGCACCGCCAATGTGGCATCTACCTGCATGTTAGTAAGACAAGAGGAAAGAATAACTGGCAAAGTTGAACTAGGGCCTAAGAATTCATACCTGAGGTGTGGAGGCAACGGCTTCAACTCCAACACGGGAGGTTCCTCAATTGAGGGCTTTGTTGGTGGAGTCTTCCTATTCAAGATCCAAAGATAGCTTCCGAGGCTCATAAGAGTAAGAGCACATTCCATGTAAAACATTAACACACTCCACCCAGCCTTCATCCTCATTTACATCAAGATTCAACAATACCGCCTCTAGAGGGTCCTCAACATTGATCATTGCACTAGTATCATCAATTATCACTGCCGTGACAAGATCCACGAACGAGCACACTTCAGTACAGTTGGGCTGCTTCATTGACTTACACACATGAAAGACCACTTTTTCATCACCCACCCGGAAGGTGAGTTCCCCTGCTTCCACATAACCTAAGGCCTTCCCAGTTGCAAGAAAAGGTCTTCCCAAGATTATAGGCACCTCAAAATCGACCTCGCAGTCAAGAATCACAAAATCAGCCGGCAAGATAAATTTGTCCACCCGGACAAGAACATCATCAATTATACCCAATGGCCTCTTTATTGTTCTATCCGCCATTTGCAATCTCATGGAAGTCGGCCTCGGTTTCCCAATACCCAAAGTCTTGAAAACTGAGTAGGGCATCAAGTTGATACTTGCCCCCAAATCACATAGAGCTTTTGCAAAGTCTGCAATCCCAATGGTGCAAGGAATGGTGAAAGCACCGAGATCTTCTAGCTTTGGTGCCATTGAGTGCACTATTGCACTAACTTGGTGGGTCATCTTGATAGTTTCACAATCCATGGATCTTTTCTTTGTCAAGTCTTTCATGAATTTGGCGTAACCCAACATTTGCTCTAAAGCCTCCACCAAAGACACATTAATGGATAAGCTCTTCATCATGTCAATAAATTTCTTAAACTGGTTCTCATTTTTCTGCTTCGCGAGCCTTTGAGGATAAGGTGGAGGTGGCCTTGGCAAAGGAGCCTTAGCTTTAGGCACAACCGTTTCCAGCATGTCTATTACGTGTTCCCTAGACGGGTTCACGTCATTCTGAGTTTCCACCTCGGTATCTTTGATATCGGTCCTCACTTCTTCATTCAAGTTCTCATCAATCACATTCTCAACCACCAAAGGGATCTCATCCACTTACAACTCAACTTCATCACTCAAAATTTCTTTTTGTTTGGAGGCATTCACATTACCGCCTCGTCCACTTCTTGTAGTTACCACCATTGCATGCCTGGTATTGTTCCCACCCTTCGGGTTGACTACCGTATTACTAGGTAGAGCCCCCTTAGGGCGAGTATTCAAGGATTGTGAGATTTGGCCTAGTTGAACCTCCAAGTTTCTGATTGAAGTATTGTGGGATGCCAACTGAGCATCGGAGTCAGCATTCTTTTTCATCATCTGTTCAAACATCATTTCGATTCTCCCCATTTAATTGTTGGATGAACTAGGACCTTGGGATGGAAATAGGGTGGATTGTTCGGTTGTTGATACATCGGGGGCCTTTGAAAGCCTTGCCCCCGATTTCCCTGATTGCTATTGTTCCAACCACCCTGATTGTTGTTTCCACCCCAATTGTTGGTGTTGTTACCCCAATTACCCTGATTGTTCTGATTATTGTTCTGGTTTCCCCAATTTGGACTTTGGTTGTTGTTCCCCCAATTATTGTTCCCTTGTTGTTTTTGATTTCCCCAATTGCCTTGGGATCTCCATTGTTGTTGTTGGTTAGAAGAATTGCCACTTTGGCCTCAGTCATATCATTATTTGGGCATTCCTTTACCATAGTCAGGTATCGCTCCCATATCTCATGCAGTGGTTCGTTGGGCTCCTATTTAAAAGCTAAGATTTCATCCCTCAAGGTTGCCATGTGACCTGGCGAGAAAAACTTTGCAATGAATTTATCCGCCAACTCATCCCATGTATGGATGGAGTGGTTGGGGAGTCTCTCCAGCCAATCCAATGCTTTCCCTCGAAGAAAGAAAGGGAATAATCTCAACTGCAAGGCATCCTCGGACACATTCGTTTGCTTGCTCCCCCAACATGTATCAACAAATCCTTTAAGGTGCTTGTAAGCATTTTGATGGGGGGCACCCGTAAAATACCCTCGTTGCTCCAACAATGTCAACATCACGTTGGTAATTTGAAAATTGCCCGCCCGGATCCGGGGTGGGACAATTGCACCAGCATATCCTTGGTTGGGAAGCACTCGAGGTACAGCTCTGGGAGGTAGCGGGGGAGGGTCTGGAATATTATTATCATTATCCTGTCGGCCTCTCCTTTGACCTTGAGGTACAAGAAGCACCTCATCTTCACCGTTATCATCAACCTCCTCCCCCGGGACTACGTTTCCAAGAGGGTCATTGTTGTTGTTTGCCTCCATTTTGTACCCGAAATTGGCGTCACACACAAATTAGTATCACAGAAGGAAAGTAAAACAATACAAAACTATTTAGATAGATAGCCAAAACCGTTAGCTCCCAGGCAACGACGCAAAAAAGTGATCGGATCCAACCCTACACCACTACAAAGTGGCAAGAGCAGTCGATGCAGCTTTTATCCGAGAAGGTCGGGATCGAACCCAAAGGGAGCTACAAAAATGTTTGGAGTTGGATTTCTATCTAATCTAGAAGTGCTTAGTGCTCTTGATTACACTTCCAATCATATTTGTTTGTTTGTTACTTCTAATTTTATGCTAATGATATGCGAAATTAAGCTAAGTATGAATGCTTGTAGGGTTTTCTAAATGATTAACGAGGCACTAGGGAAGTGACTTTCTCCTAGGTGAATACTTGACGGGTTCTAAAGCCTAAGACAAAGTTGTTAGGACTGGGATCACGATATAGCCAATGCACGACACTACTCACTCTATACCTCTCGGTAGCTTGAGTGACTTTGCCCTAATTGACTTTCTCAAGACCAATTGGGTGTCAAAAATTATGCAAGCAATATAGGCTCAAGTCGGGTATTACTATCTCTAGATTAAACCCTTTACTTGGGGCTATCAATCTCTTGAATACGCCCCAATTCCTTGTTGAACTGATTTTCCTAGACTCAAGCTCTCTTTCTCAAGAAGAGCCCAAGTCAAATAGGCACAAATTAGTGTTTGCAACCACTAATTCAACATGAAAAACACAAATCATTCCAAATATCAACCACCCATACACATCTAAGCCTTAAAACAAAAGACCCATCAAATACCCACACTAGGGTTGAGCCACAACCCTAGCTAATGGGTCTAGCTACTCATAATAATAGAAGAAATCAGATATTTAGATGAAGAACAATCCATAATATATAATTACAAGCTAAGATTTGAAGATTCAATGTTAAACAAACTATAAAATTACTCAAAATAGACTAAAACCGCTGTTCACGTGCTCCGCTAAGATAAAGATACCCTAAAAATCTAAAAAAGAAGTATTATACATGGCCGAATTTTCTGGACAAAAATACCCCTGACGGAGGTACCGCGGACCGCGGAAAATGCACTGTGGCCGCGGTGAGGCTTTTTGGCTTCACTTCTCATTCTCTGTATCTGGCCACCGCGGACCGCATAAAATGCACCGCAGCCGCGATGGCTTCACCGCGGACCGTAACAAATGGACTGCGGCCGCAGTGTCTTGAAACTTCCGAAATCCTGAGCTCTCTAAATCCCCTCTCTGCGGACAGCAACAAATGGACTGTGGCCGCGATGAGGCTACTGCGGCCGCGAAGAATCTTCCACGGACCGCACTGCTTAGAACCCCAGGAATGCACCTCTCTGAACTTATCCACTTCGGACTACACTAAATGGACCGCAGCCGCGATGGGTCTGTTGCAGCTGCAATGGATTTTATGCTGCAGCTGTGCTTTGACTTGCTCTTGGTACTTGTGCGGGTTTCCCTCCTTTTTGAGCTGGTTTTGACTTATGGTCACTTTTTTGACCAAACCCTGCAACCAAGTACAACATGTAAGCTATTGGGACTATTTGTATACATTTTTAATCCAAAACTCAAGTGAAAAGGAGTATAAAATAAACTAGAATCCCTATTTATCACGCGGCCGCATAATTCTACCGCGGTTCGCGTTTATTTACCTGATGAAGAGCATTTTCGGAACATGCCCGCTGAGAGCGGAAAAACGAGCGCGGACGTGTAAGGTCAACGCGGACCGCGAAATAACGACCGCG
This sequence comes from Nicotiana attenuata, assembly GCF_001879085.1. Lineage (NCBI taxonomy): Eukaryota > Viridiplantae > Streptophyta > Magnoliopsida > Solanales > Solanaceae > Nicotiana > Nicotiana attenuata. Next base: position 40,897,779 of record NC_031996.1, read on the forward strand.
GACGCGAATACAACTTCAGAGAGTTGATATTTTGGACTTTTCAAGTCCGCTTCCACTGACAAATTGTGCCCCCGTGAAAAGCTCTCGCTGACTGCAAAATTGTGAGCGCGGTCAGCGTAATTCCCCATACTTAGGCAAAACTTTTCCAACAACAATCCTGCACTGCACAAACAATTCCTACACAAACTTCACAACTAGTTAGTTCAAAACAAAACCTAAACTAAGAAGAAAATCAAAAAGAAAGAAAGACACATGGGTTGCCTCCCAAGAAGTGCCTGATTTAACGTCGCAGCACGCCGCATGTTACCATCATTCACTTGAAATGGATCATTGCCACCACGTGGCCATCATTAAACTTGCGAAGATAGTGCTTCACTCGGTTCCCATTAACTCGGAAGATTTCACCATTTTTGTTTTTCAAATCAAGAGCACCAAACGGAGTTACATACACCACTTCAAAAGGGCCACTCCATTTTGACGTGAGCTTTCACGGAAACAGTCATAACCGAGAGTTGAATAGAAGAACCAAATCACCCTCCTTGAATTCCTTGTTCCGGGCATATTTGTCATGTAAGTACTTCATATTGTCCTTATACAAGGACGAGCTGGAATAGGCATGAAACCTAAACTCATCAAGTTCATTTAGTTGCTCTACCCGGAGATTTGCAGCTACGTCCCATTCAAGGTTTAACTTCTTCAGCGCCCACATGGCCTTATGCTCTAATTCAACCGGAAGGTGGCATTCTTTCCCAAATACCAACCGGTACGGAGACATACCAATTGGAGTCTTGTACGCAGTTCTGTAAGACCACAAATCATCATCAAGTTTCCTTGACCAATCAGTCCGGTTTGCATTGACAGTTTTTGATAATATGCTCTTTATCTCCTTGTTGGAGACCTCAACTTGTCCACTAGCCTGGGGATGATAAGGGGTTGACACTTTATGGTTGACACCATACTTGGAGAGTAAAGTATCGAAGGCCTTGTTGCAAAAATGAGACCCCCCATCACTGATGATCGCCCTAGGAGTGCCAAACCTTGTGAAGATATTTTTCTTCAAGAAAGCCACCACACTCTGTGCCTCATTGTTGGGCAAAGCCACAGCTTCAACCCACTTGGAAGCATAATCAACAACAACCAGAATGTAAGTGTTACCACATGAACTCATAAATGGTCCCATGAAGTCAATGCCCCACACATCAAAAATATCAATCTCAAGAATAGTGGTGAGAGGCATTTCATCCTTCTTGGAAATTCCACCGGCTCTCTGACACTCATCACATCTCCTCACAAGCTCACTATCATCTTTATACAAGGTAGGCCAATAAAATCTACAGCTGAGCACCTTTGAAGCAGTTCTCGCCCCACCATGATGACCACCGTAGGACGAGGAATGGCAAGCATCAAGAATACTCCTTTGCTCCTCTTCCAGGACACATCTCCGGATCACATCATCATTATAAAATCTTGAAAAGATAAGGCTCGTCCCAGTAATAATCCAAGATATCCTATTTAAGCTTCTTCCTTTGGTTAGAAGATAGCTCACACGGGACAATGTTGGTCACAAGAAAGTTAGCCACATCGGCGAACCAAGGCATACTATTCACAGACACGGAGAGGAGTTGTTCATACGGAAACAAATCAATAATTTCGAGGCCATCATGGGGCCTCCCCTCCTCTCCCAAGTGGGACAAGTGGTCTACCACTTAGTTTTCACACCCTTTTGGATCAACAATTTCAAGGTCAAACTCTTGCATCTCATCAACCTAGCCTTAGAGTCCTTTTTTGTCATCAAGTAACGGAGTGCCGCGTGATCAGTGTGCACAATCACTTTGGTACCCATAAGATATGGCCTGAATTTTTCCATGGCAAAGACATTGGCTAGTAACTCTTTCTCGGTCACAGTATAATTGACTTGGGTATCATTCATCGTTTTGCTTGCATAATAGGCCGGATGAAATATCTTGTTGATCCTTTGCCCCAAAACTGCTCCTACCGCAACGTCACTAGCATCGCATGAGCTCAAATGGTAAGCTCCAATTGGGTGCGGTGATGATGGGAGTGGTAGTCAATCTATACTTGAGAAGCTCAAAAGCTTTCATGCAATCATCATTAAACACAAACTTTGCATCCTTTACCAACAACTTGCACAAGGGATTCACCACTTTTGAGAAGTCTTTGATGAACCTTCGGTAAAACTCCGCATGCCCAAGAAAGCTCCTAACTCCCTTGACTAAAGTAGGAGGAGGGAGTTTTGAAATCACTTCAATCTTCGCTTTTGTCCACTTCAATACCGTTCTTTGAGATCTTATGGCCGAGGACAATGCCCTCCTCAACCATAAAGTGGCACTTCTCCCAATTAAATACTAAGTTGGTCTCTTCACATCGGGCCAACACCTTGTCAAGATTACCCAAGCATTCTTCAAAGGAGTCACCCACAACACTAAAATCATCCATGAACACTTCCAAGAAGTCCTCCACCATGTCCGTAAATATAGCCATCATACACCTCTAAAAGGTAGCCAGTGCATTACACAAACCAAATGGCATCCGTGAGAATGTAAATGTGCAATACGGACATGTGAAGGAGGTTTTCTATTGGTCTTCCGGTGCAATCAAAATCTGGTTGTAACCTGAGTACCCATTCAAAAAGCAATAGTAGGCACAACCGGCAAGTCTAGCCAACATTTGGTCAAGAATGGGCAATGGAAAATGATCTTTGCGGGTCACTTTGTTCAGCTTTCGATAATCCATGCAAACCCTCCATCCGGTGACAGTCCTAGTGGGGATCAACTCATTTTGCTCATTTGTGACCACAATCATACCCCCCTTCTTAGGTACACAATGTACCGACGAAGTCCATGAACTATCCAAAATGGGGTACACAACCCTTGCATCTAGCCACTTGATAATTTCCTTCTTGACGACCTCTTGCATGGCCTCATTCAACCTCCTTTGATGTTCCACGAAGGGTTTGGCATCATCCTCAAGTATAATTTTGTGCATGCAAAAGGCGGGGCTTATCCCCCGAATATCAGCTAGAGTCCATCCAATTGCCTTCTTCCTTCTTTGGAGCACCGCAAGGATGGCATCTACATGCACGTTAGTTAAGTACGAAGAAAGAATAACAGGTAAAGTTGAACAAGGGGCCAAGAATTCATACCTAAGGTGTGAAGGCAAAGGCTTCAACTCCAATACGGGAGGTTCCTCGATTGAGGGCTTTGTTGGTGGAGTCTTTCGGTTCTCAAGATCCAAGGAAAGTTTTCGGGGCTCGTATGTGTAAGAACCCATTACTTGTAAAGCATTGACATATTCCACCAAGCCTTCATCCTCCACCACATCATGGTTCAACAACACAGCTTCCAAAGGGTCCTCCACATTTATCACAGCACTGGTATCTTCAACAATCACCTCAGTCACAAGATCCACAAATGAACATACTTCGTTGCTATTGGGCTGCCTCATTGATTTGCAGACATGGAACATAACTTTTTCATCACCCACCCGGAAGGTGAGCTCCCCTGCTTCCACATCAACTAAAGCCTTCCCTGTAGCTAGGAATGGTCTCCCCAATATGATCGGAACCTTATAATCAACCTCGCAGCCCCCACCATTCTTCAAATCCCTATCTACCAAAACTCCCAAATCCCTGACCAGCCAATTTGGAAACCCAATGCTTCTGGTACCTTTACCTGTGCATCTGCTTGGGAGGTTGTTAGAACCAAAAGGCCAATCCTTGTTACCAATCACAAGAAAATTCCCTTCAGATGGTCCTTTTGCCTATGGAGAGCCCTTAGGAATAAACTTCCTACTAATGATAGAGTAGCCAGGTTTGGACCCCCTTCTGTCAACAGATGTGTTTGCTGCATTAATTCCCAGGCTGAATCTGTTGACCATATTTTCAGCAGAGGCCATTTTGCTAAGGCTGTTTGGAAAATTTTCACTGGCCCTGCCGGTTTGCTTTTTGAAGAAATGTCACTCCAAAACCTTCTTATGAAATGGTGGATTCAGAAGCCCAGAAATGAAATCCACAAATTGCTCTTGGACACCTTCCCTATTATCATCTGCTGGAATCTCTGGAAGAGTAGATGTGGAGCAAAATATGGCACCAAACATTCTTCCATGGTCAGAGTTGTTTTCTCCATTAACTCTAACATTAACCTTCTCCTCAAAACCACCTACCCTAACATCACTTGGCCATCTAAATGGTCTGGGATTTGCACCTTAACTGAGAGTCTAAATTTTCTCACCAAAACCACCCAGGTCTGCTGGCAAAGACCTACCCTTGGTCTTGTCAAAATTAACAGTGATGGAAGTGCCTTGAGTAATCCAGGAAGAATGGGAGCTGGGGCCATCATCAAAAATCATCAAGGGGACTTCATTCATGCCATTGCTAGTCCCTTAGGTGAAGGAACAAATAACCTTGCTGAAACTGAAGCTGCTTTTTTAGGGGTCAAGTGGTGCATTGACAATGGTTTTTCCAAAGTCCATTTGGAAGCTGATTCTGCTCTTCTGATCCACTGGTTAACCTCTTCTGCAACTCCTCCTTGGACCCTTGCAATGCACATTCATAAGCTCAAGGAGCTTTGCCAGCAGTGTGAATCCATCTACTACAGTCATGTCTACATAGAAGGCAATGCTCCTGCAGATTTCCTCTCAAAACTTAGCCATGATCTTCACACCATAACCTGCAGGACCTCCCTTCCCACATCAGAGGTCAAATCCTCATGGATAAATCCAGCATCCCAGCCTTCAGACACAAGCTGACAAACCAACTCCAAAATCATTCCCATTCTCCTAATACCTCTTCCCATGGTTATGGCTAATATAGATTCAGAAAGGGAGCCCTACAAATTTGTCCAAAAAATCAGTCAGCATCAGACAGTGTCTCAGCAAACAGCAGACTGATCTGCCCCTTCTAAAATTAACCACCTCTTCATGTCAATCCAAGTGCCTGAATTAGCAACAACAACACCTTGAAGGCAACCAATCATAAATCACAAAGAAACAGAAGCAATGGAAACAGGGGCAGAAATGCCAAAATTTCCACTAACTTTGTTTATTTTTTTGCAGGTTTCTTGTTTCAGTTTACCCTCAACCAATTCATAAACTATCAGATTTTGACAGTTCTAATAGTCTATCAAATGGAAAGAGATTATCCCCACTATAGCACACCTCCTTTCCACACCATACATCACCAAAAAAACCCTGATACACATCAACTGCAGGAAAACATTTTCCTCAAAACTGTTCCCACCAAGGCTCACATTTCCCACCAATTCAAGGCTTCTAGAACCCAGAATAACCTAGATGAGCCTCCCATCCTTTTGTTTCTCCACAAAACACATCCTTCTGAACCCCTCAATCACAACTGTTCCAAAAAACTTGATAATTCTGCCCAGTTACACTTTGATTATGTTTCAGGTTCAGCAGATACCTCATACCTCTCCTTATTCACACAACCGGTATGGTTCCTGAGAGTGATATTAACATCCCTTATGTTCACTTTCTCAGAACCAAACCAGTTGATGCTCTCTCACCCCTCCCACAGTAAGTTCATCACAAATCTGCAGCAACACTCACCCTTCCTAGCTGCAGGTGATGCAGAATTCCACCAGTTCTGCAGTTTCCTTAACACCTGCAGTCAGAGTCTTTCAATCCATGGTTCTCCTCTCTTCATGAGTATCTATACTACTGATTGCAGTTTATTCATAAACCTGCAATCAGAGTTTAGAACATGGATCACAATTGCTCCCCTCTCCCCAGACTCAACTCCAGAACCCACAAGAACCTGGAGTTTGAGCCCCCTTCACTAACATGTTTGCTGTCTTTTGCAGGTATTTGGAGTTCACTGGATCAACTGATGACTTTTTAGACAGTGGTATCAGTATTCTTAATGCTCATTTTGCTGAAAATCTATCAGTTGATCACAGTCTCTCCAATCTTTCTCACCTACTCACTCTCAACTATTTCAATGACAACCCAACACTCACAACAATTTCAGATTAGCAAGCTGGCTCAGATTCTGCAGTTCAGTCTCCAGCAGTTTTCAACCACAGTGTTGCTGATTGAATGCAGGGATCCAGTTGTCAACATTTCAGGATAGTGCTCCCTCTTTTCTGTCAAGAATCTCAAGCAGAATCAAAACACAAGCCCAACATCTTGGCCCCCTTTTGTTAGCCATCTTCAATTTGGATTTCTTTGGCACCAATGTCAAAGCAAAGTTGAAGATGGTTCCCTCAAACATCACATGGTTTTTGCATATTTTTCTAGGGACTTTTTACATGTTGTTTGGTGTAGAGTTTTATGTATATGGAAGACTAACTTCCAAACCAACTCTATGGTAGAATTAGGTTTTCTTGTACTTTTTTGTATAGTTGACCTAGGTTCACTTCATTATGGTTTTGTATATCCAATTGGCTACCATTGTGGGATAGTCAATAGGATCATCATTATAGGTCTAACTCATCATAGCATACAGGTCTCACCTGAATATCATAGTTAGATAATCAGGTGTCATTGTACTATATTTCTCGAGGTCAGGTTTATGCCCCCCTCCTTTGTTGTACTTTATGTTTTATATATCAAAATCAGCCCTAGGCACTATGCCTAGTGGATTTTTCTAAAAAAAAAACCTCGCAGCCAAGAATCACAAAATTCGCCGGAAGTATGAAATTGTCGACCCTCACTAACACATCATCAATGATCCCCAATGGCCTTTTCGTTGCCCTACCCGCCATTTGCAACCTCATGGATGTGGTCCTTGGTTGCCCAATCCCCAACGTCTTGAAAACAGAATGTGGCATCAAGTTAATGCTTGCCCCCAAGTCGCACAAAGCTTTGGCGAAATCGGCACTACCAATAGTGCACGGGATTGTAAAAGCACCGGGGTATTCTAGCTTTGGGCCATGGAATGTACAATGGCACTCACTTGATGCATCATCTTGATAGTTTCACAATTCATATATCTCTTCTTTGTTACCAAGTCTTTCATGAACTTGGCATATCCTGGAATTTGTTCTAGAGCCTCCACCAAAGGTACATTTTCGACAAACTCTTCATCATATCAATAAATTTCTTGAACTGGTTCTCATTATTCTATTTTGCAAGCCTCTGAGGGTATGGTGGAGGAGGCCTTGGCAAAGGAGCCTTGGCTTTGGGCACTACCATTTCCGGTATGTCTATCACGTGTTCCCTAGACGGGTTCACATCATTTTGTGTTTCCTCCATGTTGTCATCAATGTCAATTCTCACTTCTTCATTCACAATATCATCACTCACTTGGACATCATTGCTTTTCTCATCATTCTCTTGCACCAACACATCATCGCTCACAACCTTTCTTGCATTAGAGGTATTATCAACACCACCTCTAGCACTCCTTGTAGTCACTGCCATAGCGTGGCCCGTAGTGTTCCCTCCCTTCGGGTTTACTACCGTGTCACTAGTTAGTGCCCCCTTAGGGCGAGTGTTCAAAGCTTGCGAAATCTGGCCAAGTTGGACCTCCAAGTTGCGCATAGAAGTATTATGGGACGCCAATTGGGCATCGCACTCGGCTTTTTTTATCATCATTTGCTCAAACATTGACTCAATCCTTCCCATATCATTGTTTGACGAGCTAGGACCTTGAGACCAAAATGGAGGCAGGTTGTTTGGTTGTTGATACATCGGAGGCCTTTGAAAGCCCGGCCCCCGATTCCCCTGATTACCGTTATTCCAACCCCCTTGGTTGTTGTTGCCTCCCTGTTATTGCCACCCTAGTTTCCCTGGTTACCTTGGTTGCCCCAGTTCTGATTGTTGTTCCCCAGTTGCTTTGGTTGTTGTTGCCACTGTTTCAATTTCCTTGTTGGTTTTGATTCCCCCAATTTCCTTGGGATCTCCACTGTTGTTGTTGATTCGGAGCATTGCCCCGTTGTCCTTGGTAGTTGTTCACATACTGACCCCTCTTCACTTTGATCATCATACACATCATCTTGGTTGTAACCACTACCACCTTGCTCAAATTGATCCGGATTTCCTTGAGTTCGTTGACCTCTTTGCCACCACTTGTTGATCATCATATTTACCCCTTCCATGGCATTCACTTGTCTTGGCGCTTGAACTTGTTGCAATTGAGCTTTGGCCATTCATTGTTGTAGTTAACTTTGCTATTACTTGGCCGTGGTCATGGAGCTCTTTGTGTAGGTGAATGACATTGGGATCACCTTGTGGCACATTAGCTCGACTTTGCCACGCCGAGGAAGTATCTGCCATCTCATCAAGTATATCACATGCCTCAGCATAAGGTGTGTTCATAAAGTTTCCCCTGCTAGCTGGTTAACTACACACTAGTTGGTAGTGTTGAAGCCACGATAGAATGTTTGCTGGATCATGGCTTCGGTCATGTCATTGTTCGAACATTCTTTTACCATCGTCTGATACCTTTCCCAAATTTCATGAAGCGGTTCATTTGGCTCTTGTTTGAAGGCCACTATCTCATCTCTCAGTGCCGTTATATGCCCCGGCAAGAAGAACTTTGCTATGAACTTTTCGGCTAACTCATCCCAAGTAGTGATGGAATGGTTGGGCAATCTCTCAAGCCAATCCAAAGCCTTCCCCCTTAGAGAGAATGGGAAAAGCCTTAATCTCAACGCGTCCTCAGAAATGTTCATTTGCTTGCTCCCCCATCATGTATCAATAAAACCCTTGAGATGCTTATAGGCATTTTTGTGTAGAGCTCCGGTGAAGAAACCCCTCTGTTCAAAGAGTGTAAGCATAACGGGTTATTTGGAAGTTGCCCGCCCTAATCCGGGGTAGGACTATTGCACTTGTGTATCCTTCATTGGGCAATGTCCGGTGTGTTGCCCTTGCTGGAGGTGGGGGAGGTTTGGAATATTGTCATGAGGTGGTCGGCCTCTCTTTTGTGCTTGTGGTTCGGGTTGAATCTCATCCACATTATCATCATCTACCTCCTCCCCCAAAGGCAAATTTCCGGGAGCATCATTGTTAAGAGCCATATTGTACCTAAGAGCAATTCACAAACAAATTAGAAAAACGGAAGGAAAGAAAAACAAGACACACAAATAGTTAGATAGATAGCTAAAACCGTCTAACTCCCCGGCAATGGCGCCAAAAAGTGATTGGTTCCAAGCCTGTACCACTATCGGGTGGCAACGATGGCCGATGCAGTTTTACCAAACAAAGGTCGGGATCGATTTCCATAGGGAGTTAATTGATTTAGAGTTAGGTATCTAACTAATCTAGATATGCGTGTTGTTCCAAATTGCACCTCCAAACATGGTCATGATTGATTATACTTCTAATGCTATACTATAATATGCTAGAATAGGCTAAGTACACTATTTTTGTTAGTTGTTTTCAAGGATTAAAAGGGACTAGTGCAGTGAATTCCGCCTAGGTGGATATTTAACGGGTATCGAGAATTCAGGGCAAGCTTGTTATGATTGGGGTCGTGATATAACCATCACATATAAGTGCTCACTCTATACCTCTCGGTAGTTTGAGTGACTTTGCCCGATTCGACTTTCTCAAGTCCAAATGGGTGTTCATGCATAACAAATGGCGTTGGCTCAAGTCGGGTATTACTATCTTTAGGTTTAACCCTTTAATTGGGGCTATCAATCTCTTGAATGCATCCCAATTCCTTGTTAACCTAATTTTCCTAGACTTAGTCTCTCTTTCTCAAGAAGAGTCTAAGTCATCAAGGCACGAATCAGTGTTTGCAACCACCAATTCTACAATTAAATCATGAATTAACCTAAATATCACTAACCCATAAATAATTAAGCCCTAAATTCATGACCCATTAAATATCCACGCTAGGGTTGGGTCACAACCCTAGCTATGGGGCTTAGCTACTTATAATAACAGTAAAAATCAAAGATGGAGATGAAATATAAGCCATAACATTCAAATACAAGATGAAAATCTAAAGATTGAAGACAAATCTACTCTAAGATTACTCAAAAAGGTAAAAACCAGCCGTTCACGTGCTCAGCAAAATATTATATACCCTAAAAATGTGAAAAAGATCTATTTATACTAGGCTGAAATTCCTGGACAAAAATGCCCATGCGGAAGCGTAATTTCATCCGTGTCCGCGTGTGCTTCCAGCGCGGCCGCGTAATTTGGACGCGGACCGTGTTCTTCTATTAAGCATGACTTGCAAGGTCTCTGAACTTCGATCACCGCTCTCAGCGAAAATACCACCACGACCGCGTCAGATATTCCGCAGCCGCGCTTTTCCATCACGGTCAACGGTAGAACTTGTGCTCAAATTAGCCGCTCTGAACTTTACTTTCGTGGGTCGCGTATTTGTGGACACCTCAGCGGTGGTCCTCACTTAGATACCCTCACTTAGAAAAACTAGCACTTGCATTGATAAGCGCATCTAGAAAGCTAAAGCCATATTTTCAATGTCATCCCATATGTGTGCTAACCACTTACCCTCTTCGAAATGTTTTGCATAAGCCCGAGCTATCGGGCCGATTGGCCAAATGGGTCGTCAACTTAGCGGGTACAATATCGAATATCAACCCCGAACGACCATCAAGACTCAAATCCTAGCTGACTTCGTGGCCGATTTTACGCTGACCCTCGTACTCGAAGTAGAGAAAGAACTCCTGTTAAGATCGGGTACATCATCGGGGGTATGGACCCTTTTCAAGGACGGTGCCTCAAATGTGAAAGGGTCTGGGCTTGGCATTGTCTTGAAGCCACCTACAGGAAGTACCATTAGACAATCTATCAAAACTTCTAGGTTGACTAATAATGAGGCCGAGTATGAGGCCATGATTGCAGGTCTCGAGCTAGCTAAGAGCTTGGGAGCAGAAGTTATTGAAGCCAAGTGCGACTCACTGTTAGTGGTAAACCAAGTAAGCAAAAGTTTTGAAGTCCGAGAGGATAGGATGCAGCGGTACTTGGATAAGCTACAGGTAACTTTGCACCGCTTCAAGGAATGAACTCTGGATCACGTGCCTCGAGAATAAAATAGCGAGATCGATGCACTTGCCAATTTGGGATCCTCGGTTGAAGAAGAAGATATCGTCCCGGGGGCTGTCGTCCAATTATCGAGGTATGTGCTTGAAGAGGGTCATGCCGAGATAAATTCTACAAGCCTGACTTGGGATTGGAGGAATAAGTACATCGATTATTTGAAAAATGGAAAACTCCCATCGAACCTCTAGGTTCGCATTGGACGAAGATGGAACATTATACAGGAGAACATTCGATGGACCATTAGCGATATATTTAGGGCCAGGGGATACCGATTATGTACTACGAGAAATCCACGAAGGTACTTGTGGGAATCACTCCGGCGCCGAATCTTTGATTCGCAAAATTATTAGAGCAGGGTATTACTGGGACAGCATGGAGAAAGATACTAAGGAGTTTGTCAAAAAGTGTGATAAATGCCAACGGTTTGCACCGATGATCCATCAGCCTGGAGAACAACTCCACTCGGTCCTATATCCTCATGGCCTTTCATGAAATGGGGAATGGACATAGTCGGCCCTCTGCTAACGGCCCCAAGTAAAGCTAATTTTTTTTTTATGACTGATTATTTTTCTAAATGGGTGGAAGCATAGGCCTTCGAGAAGGTCAGAGAAAAAGAAGTTATTGACTTCATCTGGGACCACATCATATGCCGGTTCGGGATACCTGTCGAGATTGTATGTGACAATGGAAAGCAATTCGTCGGCAGCAAGGTAACGGGGTTCCTCGAAGCACATAAAATAAAGAGGATCATATCAACGCCATACCTCTCGACCGGGAATGGACAGGACGAGTCAACAAACAAAACCATCATCCAAAACTTAAAGAAAAGATTGGACGATGCAAAGGGAAAATGGAGAAAAGTTCTACCCGAGGTCCTTTGGGCATATCGTACAACATCGAAGTCTAGCACGGGGGCTACTTCATTTTCTTTAGTATATGGTACCGAGGCCCTTATCTCTATCAAGGTCGGAGAACCCAGCACAAGGTTTCGACATGCATCGGAGGAGTCAAATCACGAGGCTATGAATACCAGCCTCGAGCTATTAGATGAAAAACGAGAGGCAGCCCTTGTTCGGATGGCCGCGCAGAAGCAATGGATCAAGAGATACTACAATAGAAGGACCAATCTTCGACACTTTGGAATCGGGGACTTAGTTTTATGAAAAGTCACCCTCAATACTCGAGACCCCAATGAAGGGAAACTAGGCCCGAATTGGGAAGGACCGTACCGAGTCCTCGGAGTTGTTGGTAAAGGATCTTACAAACTTAGCATAATGGAAGGCGAACAACTGCCAAACAATTGAAACGTATCACTACTCAAACCATACTATTGCTAAGGTATGACTTTGTCCTTTTGTCCATTTGAATTTGAAACTAATCCATTGCAGGTGACCGATAGAAGTTATCGAAGACACTTTTTTACACGAAGGCCTTAGGTTTTAAAGCATGTGTTGCACTCTTTTTCCCTCAGATCGGATTTTGTCCCAAATGGGTATTACCGGCGAGGTTTTTAACGAGGCAACAACTATGTGATACCTAAGGAGAACTCAACAGTATCCAAGGCTTCTTTTCAATTAACCTCGAATACTGGGGGCATCACCCTCGGAGGTTGTATTTTTGAGGAAAATACTTCACGCCAAAGAGGGCCTCGATAGGAGAACTTTGTAATGGGCCAAACGGTCAAATGAACCCTGTCCATGTAGAATAATCGAGCCCCGATGGCAAAACATGTACGCATGTATCAATAATTCAAAGAAGCATTCTTGCTATATCAAAACACTTTGTGTTTCAAAGAAGTCTACTATTATACGAGCTTCATACTTATAATTCTACGAGAAACGGCTCAAGAGCCAGAACGCAAATGCACCCCGAATACTCGGGGACTGTCATCGACAGTCAACGTATCCGATCATCGAAAACTTGAACTCATAAGACCTCAAAGAGACATCCCCTCGATATAAAGGCCAAGGCCATCATACTCGGGGAATAACCTTTCGAACAAGTTCGAAAAGTTATCGGGAAACAAGTTCAAGAGACATACCCGAAGGCTACGGCCACATTAAAGGCTACGGCCATATTAAAGACTACGGTCATATAAAAAGGCTACGGCCAAAATAATGCGGCTCGGAGACGTCCGACTTCCGCCATAAAATTAAAGGCCTTCAAGCACTTTAAAAAACCGGTTAAATCAGGCTACCCTCGGCAAAAGCAAATGATAAAGGGCTTCGATAAAATCAACCCTCGAATATTTAGAGGCTTCGATAATATCAGCCTTCAAAAAAACCTCAAGAGGTATTCGATTATCGTTACACAACAAATTACAAACGAGGTTCCAATCGATCGAACCTTCAAAAGACCCAACGGGTAAAAAAAACACATGCTAAGGCATACAAAACTTTCACTAAGTCTTTTAGCCGAAAAGAGGGAAAAATTATAGCCACTTTAGAGGCCGAATTGGCCCGACTTAAAGAGCCTAAGGGCCAACCTAAAAGAGCCTAAGGGCCAATATAAAAGAGCCTAAGGGCCAAAGCATATGGAGTTCGAGACCTTGCTCTCACTCAACTCGGACTCAAGAGTCCCATCATCCCGAGCTTGCGTCAAATTGACTTAAAGCTTAGCTCGAGGATTAAACCTTAAGAGGTATTCTATTATAAAGACCGACCATTGATCAATAAAAAACCTAAGGGTTTATTATATTCTGAGTCCAGGCTAATACTCGTATTGATCATTAGAGTTCATCAAATTTCTTTCACAAATGAAGACGAGAATGAATTCAACACAAATCAAAGATGAAGCAAAGAGGTTCTTTATATTTATAAGAGATGTTTACAAAATATATTTACAACACCCATGAGGGGCCCTTACACAAAAACAAAGAAACAAAAAGAAGCTATTCTATTTCGGGGCTACATCCTCGGAAGCAACATCCTCGGGAGCTATATCTTCGGGAACCTCCCCCTCCTCGGGGACTCCATCTTCACCTTCGTCTCCCTCGGAACCACTTACAGCATCTTCATCATCAGAAGAAACAAGAAACCTGGCATCAGTTTCCAACGTCTTTGCTTGGGCTATTTCTTCAATGAGGTCAAATCCTCGGGCGTGGATTTCTTCGAGAGTCTCCCTCCGGGCTTGGCACTTAGCCAAATCATTACTTTGTTTCTCCCGGTCGGAGGCCTCCCTTAGCTCCGCCTGAACAGCCTCGGCATCCCTTAAGTATACGGCGATAGTCTTATCAGCTGTAGCCTTCGTCTTCTCAACTTCAGCCTTGGCCTCTGCAACCTCGGACTCGGCTTTGGCAAGACTTGCCTCTAGCTCCTCGATTTTCTTAGCCTGGGCCAGATTCTTACTTTTATACCTCGGATCTGAGTCTCAGCCGAGGCCAGTTGGGCTAGAGCAGCTTCTTTATCAACAGCGAGCCGATCCATGTTCTCTTTCCATCGGTGGCAGTCAACCTTGACTTGATCGACCTCGCCCCGGAGCTGCCCAATCATCTCCAACTTTTGGTACAGCTGAGATATCGAAGTGTTAGCCTCCGTAGTAAGGCCAAGAAGACCATACTCTGTTTAAATCACAGTTACCTGCTCATCTAGCCCGGCCTCATTTTTCCGAGCTTTGGCCAATTCAGTCCAAGGTCCTTGAGCTCCTCCTCCTTTTGGCTACAGAGGAGCCTCAGGGCCTTCTCTTCACCCGAAACCTTCCTGAGCTCGGCCTCACATTGGCTCAGCTCGGCCCTGAACTTAACGATAGCCTACACATGAAATGAAGACATGTCAGTCAAAGGAAGGGAAGAAAAGAAAAAATTACAACAATAAAAGTTAGTGTTTACCCAAGAAAGGAGATGTTGAGCCTCTTCGAAGAGGGTGGATGCATCATTAAGGTCAGCAACATCTTCAACCCCGGTGAAACAGTTCCGGAAAGGGTCTTCTTCGAGAACCTTGCTCGGGTCGGGTGTTGGCAAAGCCCGAGCGTCCTTTATTGCCTCATTGGAGTAAGATGGTAGGGAAGGTGAGTGACCCATTGTCACGGACCCGAGCTCCTCACTCGAGGCGCTCTGTTTAGCTTCGGCCCTCTCAATACTTGTCCCTTCCAGCGTATTTGTTGAAGGAAGGGGAATGATCTCGATTTCGGGGGACTCGAGGACTTTACCCGAGTCTCTCTTCGGAGTTCCTTCACCAAGAGGCAAAGTTTCAGGTTCGGAGGGTTTGGCGGCCTCGACTGGTTTCCTAGTTCGGGGCACCAGTGCCAATTCTTCGCCTTCATTCTCTTCATCCTCCAGGAATTGGACAGCAGAATCCAACTCCACATGGATAAGCTTCTTCCTTGGCTTCCGAGAAGGGGCCATCTCATCTTGAAGATCTTCGGGCTTCGAAGCCCTCTTTCTTTTATTGTCTTTCCCCGATTTCGGAATCGAGGACTCGGTCTCTTTCCCAGGCGGGGCTGACCTCATTTCAGAGACATCTCCGATGCCTGCACAAACAAGCATGAGTAAGGTGGCATCACTAATAAAAGATGAATATCAAAAACCTGAGAAGAGAATTTACCATGATGTTTGGCCTCCCATTTGCCCCTCCATAATTCGCGTCATTTGCGCTCATTGTACGAGGAGGTTGCAGCTAACTTTCGTACCTAGTCCTCGAGGTCGGGGACCGCGTGGGGCGTCCAAGCAATGGCTGCAGAAAAGGTAAAGGCATTATGAAACACGGGAGCAAAATATGAATAGATATTTGGAGAAGGAGTTCACTTACGATTAAAGTTCCATCTCTCTGGGAATGGCATCTTTCCCCTAGGTATGACATCCGAGGTCCTCACTCTGATAAACCGGCTCATCCGGCCTCGATCTTTGTCCTCGTCATTACTAGCAAAGAAAGCCTTTTTTGATCGGCGTTGAAGCTTGATGATCCCTCGAAATAGCTGAGGGCGATACAGCCGAATGAGATGGTTGAGGGTAAACTCCAATCCCTTGGCCTTACTGGAAAAATTGCGTAACATGATCACGATGCGCCAAAAGGAGGGATGGATCTGGCCGAGGGTAACCTCGTACCTTTTGCAAAAATCGATCACTACCAGATCGAGGGTACCCAGTGTGAAGGGGTAAGTGTAAACATTTAAAAACCCCTCCACGTGGGTGGTGATGCTTTCCTCGGGGCTTGGGATTTGAACCACGACCTCGTCTCCCCAGCCGCAGTCCCTCTTCATGGCTTTGAGGTACTTCTTCGATATCGAACTAATATATCGAGATACATGTTCACATCGGCCTGGGATATCGGGGGGATTTTCAACATTGAAATCCTTCTTTATCACGCAAGGGCCGGGGGTGATTTCGTGAAGAGCCGGTGGCGCCACCAGTTTGGCCGGCCAGGAAGTAGAAGAAGACGATCCTTTCTCTTTTTGGGGGACTGTTTTGGAAGTTTTAGCCATAGATTTAAACTAAGGAATACAGGCGGTAGCAGAGCGTGGTGGTTTACGGAGCTTGGCATTTTCCGATGATCGGAGTAAAAAGTAGGGAGAGGAGAAAGAGATGAAGGGGAAAAGTGAGCAGAGTAAATACAATGAAGAGGTAAAGTTTTTAGTTCAAAGAAGGAACCCCATATTTATAGATGAGAGGCGACGGTTCGGCGGCGCTAGTGGCCGAACATTACTGACGTGCATTTAATATCTTGGGGAAGCGAACCGACGGGACATTTCGGTCACTCCGAGCACCTAAGTCACGGGAATGACATCATCATAAGAGATTCTGTAGAATCGAGGTTCAAATCGTTTCTTATCATCTTACTCTAAGAAACGCGGGGACTATCTGTATACGGTCGAAATCATGTATGACCAATTTCCCGTGCTCGAGAGCTCGTCTTAAGCCCGTGTTCAGGCAAGGTCGAGTTCGAGCTCGATGGATCAGACTCGAGCTCGAAGACAGAGTGCAATGCTCGAAGATTGATTTACGATGGATACCGAAGCCAAAGTGTGCTCGACCCCGAAATAATGCCGTTATGGATTTGTAACAGAATGAGTGAGATTCATGCCACGTCCCTAAATCATAGCGCAAATCCCGGAATAGAATTGTACGATTTCGTACTAGGCGGTTAGACAGCTGTCCCAATAAGATTCCTTACTGTAATTGGAAATGTACCTTATTTAGGACTCCCCTATTATATAAAAGGGACCCTAAACATCATCTAATCATTGGCAAATAATATACTCTCTACTTTTCGCTCATTGTTCATTAACTTTATTGTTCTTGCTTTATTGTTCTTGATTCATTTTGAGGTCACTGAGCTCTAGGTCGATACTGCTAAGTAACACTTGTTTGATTCACTTATTTCCTTCATCTATACTTTATATTTCTTGATTATTAATTTGTATTGAATTAAATCACATATCTTTAAAACCACAAATCAAATTTAATTATTACTCGTATTTTCGAGGTAAACATTATTCTACAGGTCATTATTTTAATTCGATTCCTTCTATTTAGCTCTTCAATTCAGCTTTAATTATCATTGTTATTCCTTATTTCATTTGAAGCACTTTAAATAAATCAGTTTCTTTGTTAAACAAAGATAAAGAGAGAGAAGCAGAAGAAAGAAAGATAAAGGAAACAAAAATAGCTACCAACTCTTTTTGTTGTCAGTGTTCTCTTTTTGCAAAATAGTTTCAAGTGTCTGTTGTTGCCAGATTATTCTTATTCCTTCTAAAATAGTTTCTCCTTGCCATAATTCACATCAATAATTCATTCCCATTTTATGTTAAGCATCAATAATTCATTTATCAGTAATTATAATTAACTACTCCATTTTCTCATAATCATTCCTCATTTATTTAAGCTACATTATATGCTTTCTGTCACTCTGGCCCGCAATTCATTTTTTCTCCAACGTGTCAACTTTTCATTGGATATAAAATAAGGGCACAACTTCCAGTTGACCTCACGCACATTGAGGAAAATTTTTTATTTTGACTGACACTAGTTGCATGGGTCATTTTTTTTGTCTGACAGTTTTATTGATCCAGATTTTTATGGATCCAGAAGTATAAGATTGGGGTCCACAAATTTATAAGATAAAAAGAAATCTCACACAACTAATGTAAGTTGTGTGAGACACACAATAAAACTTCTCATCACACATCTTTCCTTTTATGTTCTGTTAGGGGTATTCATGGTTCGGTTTGGATCGGTTTTCCCCTAAAAAAAACCAAATTAAGTAAGTCGGTTTTTCAAATATTAGAACCAAACCAAACCAATTAAGTCGGTTTTTTCTCGATTCGGTTTATGTCGATTTTTCGGTTTTTTCGGTTATTTGTCGGTTTTTTCTTAAATATAAGACATACACTACCAAATACATATTCCGGAGATCACATTTTTCAACGTAACACCATCAAATCAATTGCCCTTTGAGAAATCTATTATTTACCAAGATATATTGATGATAATTGAGTCAAATAGTGATGAATAATTTAAGGACTCAATTAAAAATATATTATTTTTAACACGAAATGGATTCTTACACTTAACAAAAGAAAACTATCAATCAAACTAGAATGTAAAGGTAAAGAACTATACTAAAAGTGCAAGGTTTTTAATATTCAAAACCAAAACCAAACAAAACCAAAAAGTATCGGTTCTTTTGGTCGATTTGGTTTGGCTTTCGGTTTGGTTCGGTTTTTTGGGTTTTTATGAACACCCCTAGCTGGAAGTTTACATGCAGGAGCTCTATAATGCAGCATATTATGCTGTAACTTTCCGTATTTTAACAAAACAGTGCTATTTTTCAATGACTTCGCAAACGCTGACTATTTTTCAATTACCAGTCTGATAACTGACTAGCCCGTGTTATTTTTTCAAACAAGTCAATTGCATTGGGCCCGTGCTCTGCACGGGCTTGCCTCATCTAGTGTATAAATATCCATCTAACATTTTCACTTCTCATAAGACTTGTATATAAACCCTTTTGTTATTAAACTTCAACTTTTTCAGGTAAATGCTCGACACTAAATTTCTACCACTTCTTTTTGTGCTCTCACTAGGAGAGCTTCTGTTGACAGCATTGACGCTAGGGAATTACCTGATGAATCTTGCCGCTGTTGTGGCTGAAAATGATAAAAAGGGTATGAATTCTTTATTTTTATATCCATAATTTTGTATTGTTTTGAATTATTGTACTATTTTTCGTTTGTATTAAATCAAAGTAAATTACATTACTTGGTATTTTTTGAAGTACGACTTTGTATTTTTTTCTTCGCATATGCTTGTTTAATTTAGTATTCATAGATTACGACCTATAATAAAATATTTCTGGTTCAACTTTCTTTCCTTTGTCGATTTTGGAGATTAAGAAAGAGAGATAAGTATGATCTCCTTATGTNAAAAAAAATATTCTGTAAAGTGAAAAAGTTTGATTTCTTTCTTTAACAAATATAGAGAAGAAGGATTTGCAACTGCTCTGATTTCTACCAAGGAAATTGCACTTGAAATGAATATCGAACCCGAATTTCATAAGAAACGTGCGATATATAGGAAGTAACAATTTGATGCAAATGTTGATATTGAAATCTCAAAATCTTTCGAAGAGTCCTTTAGAGTTGATTACTTTTATACATAATAGACAAGGCTATGTTTTCACTTCAAAATAGATTTGAACAATTCAAAGCATACGAAAATATTTTTGGTTCTCTATTTGGCGGTAAAAACTAAGATCGCTAGATGTTGGAAATTTAAAAAAAAAATATTGTACTATTAAGGAAAATAGTACAATTAGAAGATAACAGTTTAATTGATATATTTAACCAAATAAAAATATTTAATTCTTTTTCAAAATGCCTAAATTTCTTATGGAATAATATTAATAACTTATGTTACCGTTGTTTCAGCGGAAAGATCACTAGATGTTGGAAATAGAAAAAAATATTGTCTTAATCTTGAATGTTCCTTAAAGCATAATAATAAATTCGATATTGATGGTTTAAGTTTATTTTCTGAACTAAAAGTATTAAGGAAAATAATACAATTAGAAGATAACAGTTTAATTGATACATTTAACCAAATAAAAAGATTTAATTCTTTTTCAAAAGCCTAAATTTCTTATGGAATAATGTTAATAACTCATGTTACCGCTGCTTCAGCGGAAAGAAGTTTTCAAAATTAAAATTGATTAAATCTTACCTAAGAACAACACTGTCATAAGAAAGGTTAAATGGATTAGCTATATTGTAAGTTGAGAAATACTTATTATGAGTTATTGATTATAAGAAAATCATTAATAACTTTATATCTAAGAAAATTTATTTAAAAAAAAAAAAAAAGAATAGACTTCAAATAAATATAAAAAAGAAATTTAAAAAGTTAAGGCCCCTCATTAAGTTTGGCTTTAGGCCACAAAATTCGTCGGGCCGCCCCTGTCCGTGGGGGTAGAGAGGTTGTTTCTAAAAGACTCTCAGCTCAACAAGACGAAAAGAGATAATATATCAGTACCATCAACGGAAACCCTATAAAAACAAAAGAGTAGTGAGAACACAACATTAACCACTAGCAGCCTAAGACAAAAATCCTATTAGACTAGCCTCACATTGGTATGAAGTAGAAATAAGCTCAACTACCTCATAAACTACAACCCTGATACTCGACCTCCACAACTTCCTATCAAGGGCCATGTCCTCGAAAATCTGAAGTCACGTTATGTCCTGCCTGATCACCTCTCCCAATACTTCTTAGGATGCCCTCTACCTCTTCTCGTGCCTTCCAAAGCCAGCTGCTCACGCCTCCTTACCGGGGCACCTGAGCTTCCCCTCGTGCCCGAACCATCCGAGTCTCGTTTCCCGCATCTTGTTATCAATGGGAGTCACGCCGACCTTCTTCTGAATAACATCATTCCTAATCTTATCCATCTTAGTATGCCCGCACATCCACCTCAATCCTCATTTCTGCTACTTTCATCTTCTGGATATGTGAGTTCTTAACTGGCCAACATTCAACCCCATACACCAAAGCCGGTCTAATTACCGCTCTATAAAACTTACCTTTGAATATCGATGGCACTTTCTTATCACACAAGACTCCGGTTGCTAACCTCCGCTAAAATTGTGCTGACATTCAGCTACAAGTTTTCTCCTTGTATAGTTTACGCTTTTCGCACTTCTACTCATCTTTTCTCATATTAGGATTTCGGAATAGTAGGATTCAAAGTATGCTCGAGTTATTTGTTACACTTTGTACTTGTTGATTTCTATTTCGTGAATAAATTCCCATCTAAGTACATTTTTGTTTAGGTTTTCCTTGGAACTAATAAAACTAATCATCTATCATTTATCATTTATCATTTATGTATGGCTACTGCTTCATGAATCTTGTACTTCTCTTGAATGTTTCCTAAAAGTAATACAGTCTTATTGAGGTTTTGTTTATTAAATAAAGTTACGTATAGTAATTTTTTAAATGATCAGTAAAACAATGTAAGCAGTTTTTACACAAATAGTCAATCATATTCATTCTTTACTTTTTCTAGTCATATACATAGATTATACAATAATTATATACAACTATACATATATACTCCATAAATTATGTATACATTATACCTCCACCGACTATTCTTACTTTAAGTGATTGATGAACGACTATTTTGATTAATTGTTCTTATATTATTTTAAAAAGATTCGTGGAAGAAAAGACACTACCCAACTTTTACCTACGGGAGAAATTAAAAATAGTCAGATTTACAAGTGGTCATTCAAAATAGCCAGAATTTCAAAAGTAATCGAAATTTAGCCACTTTTCATGTAAAGATAAATCTGAACGAAAACACTGTTCAAAATCCGGAAAATACTCCAATATAATATACGGGAACTCCAGTATAATATAAGGTCCAGCATAATATACCGGAGATTGGATCACCTCCAAATTCCAGTATATTATATTAGAACTTTTCGCGTGTTGGAGTTCCAACATAATATGCTGGAAGTTCATACACAGGTGCATTGATCTCCAGTATATTATGCTGGAACTTTCCGTGTTACAGCAAAATAATGACTAATTTTCAATGACTTTGCAAACGCTGACTATTTTTGAATGACCAATTCAAAAACTGGCTAGCCCGTGCAATTTTTACATTGGAACCCTATGGCCCTAACAACTCAATTCACAACCGAACACTTCAAGCAAATTTTTATTTGAGCGGAGTCAGAAAAAAAGCTAAAAGCTATAGTTGAATCAACTGAGAGTTGATAAAGTTTTAATCTTTATTTCGTTAAGTTCTTATGCAAATAATTTAAACTCGAAAAAAATTTATAACTCATTAAAGTGTCGAATATAATTTAAATCCACTTTGAATAAGACAATCTTACTAAATGAATTGCCCATTTATGTATTTAAGGTAGGGTAAGAACTCACGTGAACCATAAATCAAGCAGAGAACTATTTTCATATTAATGACAATAACAAAACAAAAAAAAAAGGTTAGAAGGATACTTTTGTCATTTCATTAAAACAACGGCCGAAAGCTAACTTGGGGACTGCCTATAGTGCAATTTGTAACCAGTTCAACAAAATATCGGTTTCATTTGTTCATTAAATATAAAACCCTTTTTCTTTTAATTTTCTGTTCATTAGTATAACTGATTGCTTCTCCTCTCATCTACCATTCTTCTTCCTCTTCTTCATCATCACTCATCAGCGTCCAATATTTGTGTAATGACTGTATTTGTATGTATCTAATGTGTCTGTCATATACGTAAGAAGACACCTAATAGAATTATCTTTACGCAAACGCATTTCAATTCTTCTCAATCCAATTCCTTTATTAGGGCTTAAATTTTACACTTTTTTTCTCACAAAGAACCGGAGCCAATAAATTCCGCTGACGGTTGTTTTGTGAAAAAAGAACAAAGCCCAATCTGGGTTTTGGATTTTGATTAGAATTGGATTGTTGATTGAGTGATTAATGACGTTTGCTGGGAAGGATGAGGAGGAAGGATTGGTGGTGGTGGTACCAGCGCCGTTATTGGGGTTGGAGAGGGAGGAGGATCTGAAGGGTAATTATGTAAAATTAGGTGGAGATGAATTGGAAAAGGAGGAGAAAAATGGTTTCTTTGGTGGTGGGGGTTGCAATTGCTTGGGTGCATCAACATCAGGCCTTGGATATGAAGGTAATAGCAGCAGCAGATGTTGGTCTCTTTGGTGGTGGGCTAAGCTGGCGCTTCTCCTCATTTTTGTTGGAGTTTTGGCTGTTGTTTTTCTCAAATGGGTCGGACCTTTTTTCATGGATAAGGTCAATTTTAGCTTAACTTTTGTTCTTTTTGGGAAATATTTGTCTAATTGAATTATGTATGCTTTTGTATTGTTTGTTGCATGTGAGAAAGTCATACTCTTTATAGCTGCTGGTGAATATTTGAGGGTGATCATTTTGTTTTAGTAGCATTTTTGCTTGCTTTAAGTGCATTGATTCATGCTATATGGAGTATTACTTTAAGGGAGAGGATAAAATGATTCATAAGCTGATTTAAGTGAATTTGCACACAAGGGTGTGGCCTAGTGGTCAATGGAGTGAGAGGAGAATCATGAGATCTCAGGTTCAAATTCTAGCGAAGGCAAAAAACATTAGTTAATTTCTTTGTATCTGCCTTGGTCTTGGTAGGCAGAGTTATCCGGTATCTGCGCTGGTGGAAAATAGCAGGTACTCGGTGGAGTAGTCGAGGTGGCCAAGCTGGCCTGTACACCACCGTTATCCGTTAAGTGAATTTATTGAAGCTTCAGAAAAAAATAGAGATTGTTGCTGGTAAAATGTGTGGTCTTTTGTAGCCAAATAATCTAGTATTCTGTTAATGGCTCATGATTCTAACTAAACTGCTTATGGAGGAAGTGTGAGCTACTTAAACTGACCTCATGTATGGGCTGTTTTGTAAGTGAGCTGGATTTAGAGTACTTACCATAGTTAGTACTTTAGGTGGAAGAATTGTTGTATAGCTCTAGGTGATGAGTTCAGTGCTGCTAACTAAATTAGATGAAGAGTTCGAGATAAGATTTACTGAGGTTATTTTTCAAAGTCATACAGTTAATTCCGTTCATTTATATTGGAACGAAATGGACCTGAATAGGGCGTAATGTGTATAGAGTACCAGGCATAGTTCATTGGCGGATCGATTGTTAACTCCATTCATCATGCTATTTCGGTATTTTCCTCTGCTGACTCTGATTTTGTGACACTTATTATAATGCAGATCAGCACGGTTTTATGATTTCTGGATCATATCAATTTCTGACTATTGTTTTTCCTATTTCAGGAGATTATTCCCATACTAGATTGGGAGACAAGAACATTCAGTACTCCAGTACTTGCAGTTCTAGTTTATGCTTCTGTGGCAATTTTCCCAACCCTCCTATTACCTTCCACTCCCTCCATGTGGGTAGCTGGAATGACATTCGGATATGGATATGGTTTTCTACTTATCATCGGAGCTCTTCCTATTGGTGTATCTCTTCCTTATTTCATAGGTCATCTTTTCCATCACAGAATCCAAGTATGTACTTCATTACTTTCGGGGACTGATTGCACTTCGTCGCTTTGCTTTGTTTACTTAAAATAAATTTCATAATTTCTTTCTTTTTTCTCCTGTAGAGCTGGATAGAAAGATATCCCAAGAATGCTTCTATTATAAGATTAGCTGGTGAAGGGAATTGGTTTAACCAGGCTCGAGCTGTTGCATTGATCAGGATTTCCCCTTTTCCATATATGGTCTATAATTACTGTGCAATGGCAACTGGGGTCAACTATGGTCCTTATTTGCTGGGTACACTCATTGGCATGGTCCCAGAAATATTTGTTACAATTTACACGTAAGCATTCTCTTTCTTTTCTTGTTCTTCAGAGTTGCTCGGTGGATGTATCGTTGTGACAGCATTTGTCTGATTTAATTGAAATGCCTGTTAGGTTTGGGCCTTGTCCTCCCTTACCTTCCTCCATGTCTCCATCCCTTCCTCACCCCACACCTCTATTTATATAGAATAGAAGCAACCTTTCTCGTTGAATCATATGTGTGAACATTTAGATACTCTACTGAATGCTAATATCCATGAAAAGACGAATGCTGACTTGCCTCAGTTTTCTTGTTCTATGACTGATGACCGACTCAATGTGAAGGTTATACACTTCACATTTAGATGTAGGTAAGTTCTGACAATGCAAATGTGGTGCTCAGTGAGGTTGCACCAATATCTGTTTCAAGTCTTGTATACCTGTATTGGTTTCTTTAGTTGGGATATGTTCATGGTGTGGAAAGAGATTATATGCATGTGGATAGAAATGTTAATTTTTCTCTACAAGTTATGTTATAATCAAACTGGTTAATTTTTGACCTTTTCTGAAGTAGCAATTTTAAGTGTTAGACATGTAATCTTTTCCTACCATGTTCGATGTGTCTGCATAGCTTTGTTCCATGATGGTGGGAAAGTTGTTTGGACCGCCTTCCTTTGTCATTGTTGTTGCCATGCTTATAGCTGCCTATAATTATGAACTTCGACACGTAGTATGCTCTCTACAAGTGAAGATCATTGCAGGATTTTGAAAATTCCCCTCATTTTCAATAGTGAGGACAAAACTGTTTCTTGCTATTATTGGGTCTTAGACATACCGCACCAATGCCCTGCTTCCTTGTTCTATTTTGTATCGGCACTAGGGGTGACTGTATGTTGTACTATGCTCAACCTTTTCATCTATCTTTTTGTTTTTTTTTTTTGAAAATTGAATTTAAGCTTTTAGTCTTGCAATAGTTCTCTGTTTTTTCTCCCTTTATTTGTGTGTGTGGGTGGGGGGGGGGGGGGGACACCTTCGTAGACTGTCACTCTATGCATGCAATATCATAGAGAGGGCTGTGAATAATCTAGCATTTTTCGTTTTCTGTTTCAAAAAAAGTAATTTGCAATTTTCGTTGTATTTCTCTGAGGCAGAATCAACCTATTTTGGAGAACTTTTGAGCTTTTACAGATTAAACATGAAAAAGGAAAGTTCATGCTCAGGCAGAGGCAGGCATAAATCATTAAATTATCTTACAGGGAAAGTTATTATGGAAGTGAATTGCAATTTGATAGTAAAGAAAATCAGATTTTTTCTCTTCGTGGCTGAAACTAAAGTTTCTAAGTATAATTAAATACTTCAGGACATATTTAATTATAAGGACTCACATTGACAGCAATGGTTCTTCTTATGACTGTTAAATTGGAGCGAGTTACATAAAGTGGGAAAACAAAAGCAGTAGCTTGTGACTGGGAATCGTTTGGCTGACCTATTCTATAGAAGAATACGTGATAGGAAGTTCTGCCTGTACTAGTTAAAATTCTTTAAAGGTAATTTAGCCCGTAAATACACGTTTTTAGAGGGGAAAAAAAAGCAAATGATTTTGTGTCTTCTCCAGGATTTCTTTGCTAGATTTGTGTATTTTCGTACTTCTAATTGCTTTATTTTTATTGCCTTTCATGTTTTAGTACTCTTTTTGTCTGTGATTCTTTGGTGTTTGGTTCCTTTCCTCTTTGTTTTTTTTTTGTGTGTCTTTTGGGGGGGGGGGGGGGGGGGTATTGGCTGGAGAAGATGGGGAGGGGGGGGGGGGGTGTGGGATGGGAAGGTTTCATGGTTTTTGAGCTTTTTGGTTGACTTTTCAGGGGAGAGTGCCAACTGAAAACAAAATAGGCTTTTACTAATTCTGGAAGGATTTATTTTGTGTATGTTGCTCCACTACGATATGTAATCTCTTATTCAGTGGATGAAAGTTCCATTTGCTGAATACCTTTTCTTTCAACTTATGGTTACCATCCTTCTGTGCAGTGGCATCCTGATAAAGACTCTGGCAAATGCTTCACAAGAGCAACGTTTTCTCTCAGCCCCACAGATCATTCTTAATGTTCTTGGATTTAGTTTCACTGTTGCTACGACGGTTTTGATCACTGTATATGCAAAAAGGCGGCTCAAGCAACTACAGAGAGATGAGGATTTATTGCTACAATGAGCTTCTGTTTTCTTTGTGTCTCGACAGGTGGAGAAAGGAAAGGGAATGGAATTTTGGAGATTCTTTACTGCTGACAAACAAGGTATTTGCATCCGTCGAGAATCTTAATCGCTCTATAGGGTTGTTTCTGCACGCCACCTCATAGTGGAGATCAATCGACAATTCTTTGTGCACTTTGGTGCCATAGCTGCACAGTTTGCGCGCCAATGCAAGGAAGTCAAAAGCCAGGAAACTGACCTTACTGATACGCAAGGAGCAATCACTTGGTCAAGTCTTTGTATCGTATTGTTGACCATCATTGTACAGAATTGAATAACCCGACTATGGGTAGAACTGAATAGGGCAGAGTACTTGTAAGAGTGAATGCTTGGGAGTGACAAACATATGCTTGATTTAACATTGCTATTTTCTGTAGATAATGAAGAAAATTTTGGTGTACTGCTTAGGGGTCGTTTGGTAGGGTGTATAAGAATAATGCCAAATAAGGTGTATTCGTAATGCAGGGATTAGTAATGCAAGCATTAGTTATGCGGGCAGTGATTATTTCTTATTCATTTTTTGGTGTGGTATATTAAAAATTAAAATACATTGTATAATTTTTAAGATAATTAGTTGTTTACACGAATGCCCTTCAGCTTTAAAGGATTTTAAGGACAATTTTGTCTTTAATCATGTTAATGCATGTATTAATATCTTTGGTATTGCTAATGTCATGGTTTGCTATGTATTAGTTATACATAGGTTAATACCAAATAGGTTTTATAATTAATACGTGCATTAGTAATACATAGGTTGAAAAAGTGTACCAAAATAAGGGATTAGTAATATCAAAAGTTAATGCATGGTATTATTTTCTCTAATGCATCGTACCAAATGACTCTTTAGTCTACAGCCAAAGAACAAAAGACGGACGAAACTGTTTTAAATCTAAAATGTCTTCCTTTACTTTTATTGAAGCACACACACAATGAAATTCTTTTCTTGTATAATACAGAATGAGTTTCACTTAATGACACTACTCTTAAAGACTACTACTTTTTTAGATTCAACCTTTTCCTTTTCTGGTTCTGATTTTCTGTAACTTCAATTACTAAAATTTTATTTAATGACGGATGTGTGACGTTTGAATGAGTGATCTTCTCATATGTGGATCGTGGGCATACAACTCGGTCGGGTCTTCCGGACTCTGCGTGGTATGCAGCCCAATAGTATAATGGGCCAGACTCCTTAAGCCCATAGAAACACGAAGCCCAAGGTTATGCAAACGCCGTCGTTTCTTATCATCTCATCATCCCAACCAGAAAGGACCAACTATTCAACCCATTTTCTCAAATTGGAGCAGAATCTTGCCGCAAAAATGGCTGCTCTCTCCACTGTGGCAGCCACCTCAAAGGGCATCAACCTGCTCAATTACAGAGTAGGAGCCAGTTCATCTCTCTGTACAACAAACGCACAAAATTTGCATAGTCAATGGCTTGGTACTCCAATCAAAATCTCACTTCAGTCCAACAATTTCAAACCATTTCTTACAACACATTGCGCCATTAAAGCCGCTGTCTCCTTTAGCCTTCCTTATGGGTAAATTCTCACACCTACCCTTTACTTATTCTTGCATTCATTTTTTTGGGTTTTAGGACTCAGGACTATACTAACAGCTTGTTTAGTTAAAGTAATTATTTGTTAATGGATTAGTGTGAGATTTGGAGAATCTCTAATTACCTACCCCCTCTGTCCTATTTTATGTGATCCACTTTGACTGAGCATGCAGTTTAAGAAAGAAAGAAGGAAATTTGAAACTTGTGGTCTAAAACAAGTAATATATATTTGTGTAGCTATAAATCATCTCATTAAGGTTAAAATAAGAAGTTTAAAGTTAGCTAGCGTTTGGACATAGATTTAGTTGAAACTTGAAAAAATAATTTTTGAAGTAGTTTTGAAAAATAATTTTTGGAAGTTGAAATTATGTTTGGACATGCATTTTATTTGAAAAAAATTTGAAGTTTTGTGAGTGGGAGAACAAGTTTCACCCAAAATCTACCCTAAACTAGATTTTGGAAACTTGAAAAATAATTTCAGAAAATTTTCAAAAATAGATCATTAATCTATGAACAAACAATGTTTTCAAAAAAGATTTGAAAAAATGGTGCCAAAATGTATGGCCAAACGGGGCCTTAATATTTTTTCTTCTAAATATAAAAATGTATCATTCTTTTTGGGAGGAGTGCAGTGGCGGAGCTAGAATTTTTATTAATGGGTATCAAAATATAAATAATTGAACACATGAAGAAATCAAGGGAATTCAACATATATTATTGTATAGATAAAAGAATAATTTTACCTAACTACACAGAGTAATTTTCTTACGAACCTTGCTTACAGGTGGCGGAGGGAGTGTTTTGTATTGAAACGTGATAGGCTCGAAGAAAGTGGCTATATATAGGATTCATGTAATTGACCCAACTCATTTAGGATTCAGGTGTAGATTATTGATTGATTGTTGTATAATTTTTTCTATAAATCAAATCTGAATCAGCAAGCTATAAAGATAACACCTTTTCTTCATTATGTTATTGCAGAAAGTCAGAGGCGGCAGTATCTATAGAGAAAATTCCTAAGTGAGTATTTTCCTTTTTCTTTCTTGTTTTATTTCTTTGGCTGCCCCCAGAAAAGGAGGAGGAGATTTTTGGTTGTTTGATTTGTATTATTGTTTATCTTGTCTTTGTTTATCTGTTGGTATTTGAATGTGTTTTGAGGTATCTTGAATTGGTGAGTGAAATTTTAGATGGTCGTCAAAGGCGATAAAATCTTTTGCCATGGGTGAATTGGAAGCAAGAAAACTTAAATATTCCACTACTGGAACAGAAGCTCTTCTCATGGGGATTTTGATTGAAGGTTTGTTATTTTTTCTCTTTACTAAGAAAATATTTTATTTTGGTTGACATACTCTATTTGATCGTGCCAATGGAATGGAAGCTCTTGCTTTTTGGTACTCGTGATGCTAATTAATCAAACTAACACTTGAATAAACAATAGACAAGAAGATAATTTCGTGGTGCGCTTACTGTTACATGTAAGAATGTCAATATCTTATAACGATGGATTTTGTGCTAGAGATATTAATGAGAAGAGCTGCATTAGGTTTCGCATATTTAGAGCATATTTTTACTTTAGGAACTCCAGTGCAGTTGTGCCATCTAATCCTTTTTTATATTCATTGAGTGACTGAGATTTGAATGAGATTACTCTTCTGAAATCTGACACTTACAGAACTTACCCAACATTATGTAGTTACCAAAGCCATTTTACATTTTAGTACATTTAATGAACATTACATTTGCTACAACATTGCGATATATACAAAGTTTTTAATATGTGAAAAGAATTCAGTGATTCGGAAGTTAAATATGTAAGTGCTATGGCTTCTGATATTAGTTGCTCTCCAGAGGAACCAAATTTTTTTTTTTTTGGTCCACACATGAAACTATAGAAGACAAGATTGCGAGCTTATTGGAGAAGTAATTCTCTGCATTTTAGGTTATGTCTTTAATAATGCGGCTTGTCGAAGTCAGATATAGCAGTTATAAGTTGATGGGAAATGTCACTTCGTGGATTTTAGCTTGTGTATATTAAGCACACTGAGCATAATTCAGATACATACAGAAGCACTTTTAGAGATTATGACTGCGTATATTTATATCAGTTTCAGAGATAAAATAAGAAGATATTTAATTGATAGAAGGGGCCTTTCAGTAATTTGCTTAGACTTCGACTTTGATTTAAGCTGCTTTAATCATTTTGGTGAAGTCGCTTCCATGAATGTTCATTCTGCTCCTTGAAGTAAATCATGTTAGAATGGTTATTTCCTTCCGGCAATTGCAGGGACAAATTTTGCTTCAAAATATTTGAGGACGAACAGCATTACTCTCTTTAAAGTACGTGAAGAAACTGTCAAAATACTTGGAAAAGCTGACATGTGGTTTTTTAGTCCCGAGCATCCTCCTTTGACTGAAGATGCACAAAAGGCTCTTGATTGGGCGCTTGATGAAAAACTCAAATCCAGTATGTGTATTCTCCCACTCAATTAGACACATGTTTGTTAGATTGCTGCATCTCTCTGCCTTCATAAGTATCCCATTAATTCCTGTTTGAACATGTTAAGTATTTACATGAATCAGGGGAGAACTTTAAGTCTACAAGCAACGTTGAAGGAGTCTATCATGGTTTTAGCTGTTTATTTTACTCAGGTGAAATTAAAAACTGACTAGATGAGCATAGAAACAGCATGAAAAATAAGGTAGAAAATAAAAATTAAATATTCAAAAGTGCAGAAAGTGCAATTTGAACTTGGAAATTCATAACCTCCATCAGAACATATTCTTTTCAAGTCCGTAGTTACAACATAACCCGAGTTGCGAAAAAAAGACTATCA
Organism: Nicotiana attenuata; assembly: GCF_001879085.1. Lineage (NCBI taxonomy): Eukaryota > Viridiplantae > Streptophyta > Magnoliopsida > Solanales > Solanaceae > Nicotiana > Nicotiana attenuata. Next base: position 40,929,187 of record NC_031996.1, read on the forward strand.
GAATTTATGACATTTTCTGTTTCTACATACTTATCCCAAAAAAAGAAAGAAAAGAAGGGTATATTCTATGTGGTTACCTTGGCAGTTTAATCAATCTATAGTGGTTATGGATCATATAACAGCTGAATCTGTCCAAAACTTGTTTCTCTTGTCGTAAAGCATTTCTTTGAATTTTACTCTCTTTTCGTCGTATTAAATGAAAATTTTAGAATGTAGTGGAAATAACAAGAGATAAATTATGCTACTCATATAGCCAAATGTAGCGATGGGCAGATGAAAGTGAAAATGTTCTTGGTTATTTGATTATTTATGAAAATGCAGGTGACAATGGGGAGATTACAACTACTCATTTGCTCCTTGGTGTGTGGTCACAAGTAGGATCACCAGGTTATAAGATATTGTCTGGTTTGGGCTTCAATGATGAAAAAGCTCAAGAGTTGAAGAATGTAATTTCAGAACCTGGATTTGTGGATGATTAAGAAGAGGATTTTCGTGTTCGTGTATTCCTTTAACCTAAACTGAGGCTCCAAATTTGCAATCAGATTAGTCATTTTGTCCCGATTTTTTCCCCCTTCTCTCTCTCCTTGTATTCTGGACTTCTTTCATTTTTATGCATTGTTGCGGCCAAACGCACACGCAAGTATACGCGGTCGTCAAGTAATAAAGTGACTAAAAGTCGGATGTCGATCCCACAAGAACTTGTGATTAACCATTAACTAAATTAGACTATCCTGATTATCTAAACAAGAATTAAATTTAGAAGTAATTGATTCTAAACTAATTAAATAAAGAATATAAATTATGAACTCTAAACAGAGGAAGAGCAGATTTTTATGATATCAATGTAATGAAAACGATATAGGGTTATGGGCTATCTAACATTCCTATTGTATTCTTCAATTGAATTGACTAACTAATTTATCTAGTTTATTGGTTAACAGGGTTAATATTGCTCATAAGAATCTGTCGAGTTCTTACTCGCTTATTCAAGCTAACCTAACGCCTATATGTCTGTGGAGTTAGAATCAACAAGAACGCATTTATAATTCCTGTATTTCAACCAAGCAAGGCAATTAGGTATATGTCTATCCTAATTGCGAATTCGTTCCCCGATGCCCAGGTTTAAGAACTTGCTCTACTCGATCCTATATGCAATCTAGAATTCCCACTTTTGAGTTCAACTCTAGATTCGTAGATAGTATTCAATTGGTGATCAAGCAATCAAATAATTAAGTGCATGATTGAATAAATAAACCAATATGATAAACTAAGAAATCAAAATCAATATCCGAATAACAATAGTCATGAAAGAACCACAACCCTAGAACGTGAAGTTTAGCTCCACATAGACATGGTAGCAAAACAACAAATCATACAAAGAAACATAAAAAGACTAAGTTGGTGGAAGAAAAGATGAAACCCGGCCTCCACGGCGGCTCTGTGCTTGTGTTTTCCTCTAAAAAACGTCCTCTTCCCTCAAAATACCGTTTTACATGTATTTATACCAAGTAGGGTCGGGCCCAGACGAAAACACCTTCTCTTGCGCGAAATAGGACTCTGGCTCTGTAAATTTTGTACAGTCGCGCCGCACCATGCGGCGCGCCATGCGGCGCGCTAGTGGAAATTATCAGCAAGCATCAGGCAGCATTTTACACTGCTACGCCGCGCCGCAATAATTTTCTCAGAGTGAACTTATTTCGTCCTTTTTTAACATCCGGACTTGGTACACGACCTCCGAACACGATCCCGGCTTAATTCCTTAGGCTTTTACTCAGGTTTCAAAGCTCCAAATCACTTGAATTCATTCCATAATATCTACATAGCTCGGAATCACTCCTACAAGACATAAAACACATATTTAGTGCAAAACACTAGCGATTAAAGCGCAAACTCAATTAAAGTGCAGTAAATTAGAGTGTAATAATCGACTAAAATACGTAATTATAGCCTATCATCATGCATCATTCTCATAGGGCTTGTGAATAAAGAATCTATTGGTAGTGCTTTACGTCTTTTAGTGGATTTATTCCGTGTGAATCCAGATTGGCTTGATCTAAAACTTCTAATACCAAGTGTCTAACGAAAAAGAAAGTAACAATACAATAACCACGCAGTGGCAGATCTAGAATTTTAAAGCAATGGGTACTTTATTGTCCTTAAGTTAAGTTGATCGCATAGTATAAGTGTATCACTATTTGAAACTTAAAATGAGACAATTCAATACAAAAATATAAGGAAAATAACAATGTGTGTGTATATATATTATATACACTTTTGCGCTATGGGGTAAATAGTTTGGTCACCGGCTAAAAGTGGTCTTTGCTCAAAAATATATTATTGCAAACATTACAACAAAAACTAAATGGAGTACTATTTTGGACAATAAAAGTACTTCATCAATCTCCATACTTAGAAATATTTTTAAGTGATGTAGTAGAAAGAAAGAAAGAAAAGCGAATTTGAAGGGGAAAAAAGAAAGCAAAAAGGTAACAAAATATGTAAAAATAGCTCAAATAAGGGCAAGCGGAAAATAGAAAAGAATGGAAACAATCAAACAAGGAAAGGTCTTTCCCATCGCAAAACATACCCAAAAAAAAGGCACTTACGCCTCACACCAATTTCGATCCCCCAAACAAGCAATTTTTTTTTTTTTAACAGAGATTTCCGGTAAAAACTTCAATCTTGATGCATGGGCCTACAATTGAATCTCTAAACCAAAGCACCTAGTTGAGCTTTTATTTCGTGGGTGCTCATCTCTCTTATATTTTATTTTTTCATTAATTTATTATAAAATACACGGACCCTACCCCAAAGACACACACCACTAAACGTGGATCCGCCGCTGAAACCACTTACAGCATGATATTAAGTCGCTCAACCCTAAATGCCAAAATCTGAGTTACTATCAGATAGGGTAAAAACGTACTCATATCTAGTGTTTACATCAAATTTTACTAATTTACCATGAACAAATGACGAATTAAGGTGATAATAATTTGAATTAACTATCGGCTGTCATGTATTTATTGGGCTGGTCCGTACGAATAAGTTTTTGCCGTTAGGCAGCTGGCACAAGCTAAGCAAGGGACATAATGAACACACATGACAGAGCCCTATGTGCGGAGAAGTCAAAGTGAGAATGAGAATTCAATGATGTGTCATTGGAATAAATGAGACTGCCCAATTTCAGCTAAAAATAGCAGTCTAGCAAGGAAGGAATAAGTAGAAGTATAACTAACAAATTCACTGTTTCTAACTCACTGGAAAGCTAAGAAGACAGTGAACTGCAAAATACCTAACAAGAAATCTAAAAGGGACAACCAATTTTTGCTAGCATTTACTGTTCTAATTTATTGTTGCAGCAAGAAAATCCACTTCCCCCCATTATTATACCTGAATAGTAAGGCTCAAAATTGGTTAAGTTTTCAACTTTGGGCTGCCCTCTCGTTGATCTAAAATGGGGTTTTGATATCTAGCTGCCTTGTGACCAAAGAAAAGGAATATAATTGCAGGACCCCTTAAGTATAGTTTTTGAAATCTTCTTCTGAAAAGAGACAAAAAGAGAAGTTTTTCTTGTTAAACCAAACCTCTTGTTGACAGTTACTTCAGGACTTTCGATAAAATTGGAACGATACAAGGAAAAAAAAAAAAAACCTTATACCAGTGATCAAGGGATTCGTGCAGTGTGCAATTTATATTTATATTTATATTTTATTTTAAAAAAGGGCAACTCGGTGCACAAAATATTCCATATTCACGCAGGGTCGCGCTCCAAGGGGTGCAATGTAGACCGTCTATCATAATGCAAGTATTAATGGCTGCGTCTACATCTTTATTTTTTACTTTCATTTTGAATATTTTAGAATTTTAATAGATACTCCCTCCGTTTCAATTTAGATGAGATAGTTTGACACGGCACATAGTTTAAGAGAAAAGAGAGAGATTTTTGAAACTTGTGGTCTTAAAAGCTTAAGGGGTAAAAGCTTTGCAGGGCCATGACATTTGTGTGGTTATAAAAACTTCCCATTAAGGCTAAAATGGGTAAAATAAAAAGTTTAAAGTTGAGTTATTTTCAATTATCGAAATGTGTCATTTTTTTAAACGGACTAATAAAGAAAGTGTGTCATCTAAATTGAAACGGAGGGAGTAAAGGTTTAGAAGATCCAAATGTAGACAATAAATTTGTGTCGAGAAAATAAAATTAGGCCGAAAAATATTACAACAATCGTAGTATTTTATTTCGAATATTTGAGTGTTACAATCTCTATGAATCCTCTGATTCTTCTTTCCAATAGTAAATAAATTCAATGGCCTTTGAGCTTGAGCTTGATTCGTTCTTCGTTCTTGAGCTTGATCTTGATTCGTTCTTCGTTCTTGAGCTTTATTGCTTGAACTTGGACTTGGTTGCTTGAAGCTTGAAACTTGTGGAAGAATTTGCAGTGTTTGATCCACGAGCTCTTTCTTGCTTCTTGTTATAACTTCTGGTGTCTTTTCTGGGTTATGAAGACCCTATTTATAGTTGTGGAAGGAGAAGTTATGATAAGAACAAACTCTTTCGGACCAATCAAATTGAAGTGTGACAGGGTCGCATTTGATTGGTCAGAACATGTCACTTGCACACGTGGCGCGATTTCATTAGCTTTTTAATGTGACTTGGCATGCCTTGTCATTTTGACACGTGGCATGATCCTATTGGCTCTTCCGCTTGACTTGGTGTGCCACGTCATTTGACACGTGACACCAAACTGGGCCTCTAGGAAGATGACATCTTGGGCTTAATGAAGTGGGCTCATCACTTTAGCCCAATCAAATGGGCTAGCCCAATGGATTATGACTTATTTATTCAATCCATATATATTGGGTTTATATATAATCCAATTATATTAGCCCATAATATTTATTTGAATTCAAAATATATTTAATTTGAGATTAAATTCAAATTTCTTATGAATTTAAATTCAATAAAAAAAAATTTGCCTACACCAAACTCTGTGCATTCAAAGAAAGTGTAACCAGTAAGGCACTGAAGCATCATTTCGGAAATTTCTCAATTGCGATGAAGCTACACACAATTGTAAATGAGCAGATATCAACCTATTTGGTAGGAAGTTTCACTTAGAAAAATGGTACCCCACTAAAGATTGGAACATCACATCTCCAAGATTTTTTGAAAATTATTTATTCTACAACTATATAAAATCAACATATCAATCTAACCATACTGATTTCCTCATTTTGTCCTATAATTTTTTAGTCTTATTTTCTAAATATTTTCTTCAAGAAATGTGAGGGGCTCAACTTCTTGACAGAACATTGAAATTAACCTTATTTTCTTGAATTTGGGGACATCTAAATCTTAACATGTGCTACCACCTACCATATCTATTTTTTTTTAGCCCCATGGCGAAACCATTTTCTTTAGTAGATCTCATAGTTCCATGTTGTAATCACGTGTTTCATTTTTAGATATAGAATTTAATTTTTTTATTGTTAGTGTTCTAAAATATTTTAGTTAACGATTACTGTAGTTTTGTCACGACCCAATCTTGTGGCATGTATTGTTCGCTTTGGGCCTAGGTTTGTATAGATTTGCATTTTTTGTCACCTCGAACCCCAAAAATCGTGGATGAAATTCAAAAATATCCAGATTTACAAGTGGTCATTCAAAAATAGCTACAGTTTCAAAAGTAATCGAAATTTAGCCACTTTTCATGTAAAGATAAATCTGAATGAAAATACTGTTCAAATCCGAAAAATACTCCAGTATAATATACTGCAACTCCAGTATAATATAGTGGAGTTTCAGTATGCCTATGTTGGAATTCCAGTATAATATACTAGAGTTCCAGTATACTTGTGCTCCAGTATAATATATCGGTCCAGCATAATATGCTGGAAGTTCATACACAGGTGCTCCAATCTCAAGTATATTATACTGGAACTTTCCGCGTGTTGGAGTTCCAGCATAATATGCTGGAAGTTCATACACAGGTGCACCGATCTCCAGTATATTATGCTGGAACTTTTCGTGTTGCAGCAAAATAGTGACTATTTTTCAATGACTTTGCAAATGCTGGCTATTTTTGAATGACCAGTTCAAAAACTGGCTAGCCCGTGCTATTTTTACTAATATATTGGTCTAGCATAATATGCTGGAAGTTCATACACATGTGCTCTAATCTCCAGTATATTATGCTGGAACTTTCCGTATGTTAGAGTTCTAGCATAATATGCTGGAAGTTCATACACAGGTGCACCAATTTCCAGTATGTTATGCTAGAACATTACGTGTTGCAGCAAAATAGTGGCTATTTTTCTATAACTTTGCAAATGCTGGCTATTTTTCAATTACCAGTTCGAAAACTGGCTAACCCGTGCTATTTTCACAAAAACCATGCAGGTCTAGGCCCAAAGCGGACAATATCACTAGTGGATTAGGCTGTTACAAGTTAGTTAACTTCAACATGTTACTTAGTATCATTTTTCAAATACGTCCTCGGTGTTAGAGCTAGAGGCAACTTTTTTTTTTTTTAGGTTTCTCACCCGATAACCGGTACCCGCATTGGAGCCCGATTATATCCGGATTCGCGCCGCGTAGGGCCCCATTTAAGGGGAAGCGTTCCCTACCAAGGATTTTTAAGGCAACTTAACCTATATCAGTATGTAACTCTTCTTATATAACTTGATACGATAATCTGGAAAATAAAACAATAAATTATTATCATCAGCTAAATTACATTGATGGTGAAAAACAAATTTACACTGGAAATATAACTAAAAATCTTAATTTTGAAAGATTTGTTATTGCCAAGTAAGTTAAGCAAATATATTGTATAGTTTTTGGAAGGTACAATTTCTTAAAACGAATGGCTTTGGCTTCTCCACGAACTACACATGCATTAAGACAAGAGTGAATTAATTCAGCCATAAATTAACCTACCACAAAAATGAAAATGGAGCTTAGCTCCTACTCTATTAATTTTTTCAATTAATTCTTAGAGCTGCAAATTAAAATCCTATGCTTATAGTAATTATTATTGTGTGGATTTCCTTCCCACGTGAATTAACTTGCTCAAGGAACTGATACAGACCATCATTTATTATTCATAAATTTTCAGAACTGATGATAAAAGCCTCAACGTAATAAGAACGAGAGTCCTATGCTCAGCTACTATATATACTGAAGCAACTTGGCTATATTTCTCTTTATTTGCATTATTTTGATAGGCAAAATCAAAAAAGAAAAAAAAAACACTGAGAAATATACTTTTGGACCAACACTTAATTTGATGTCTAGTTCAGAAAGATACTACTTCGTAGTTTCATAATAAAATTAATTAGCTATTTGATTGCGTTAGAATTAAGGTTTCTTTCTTGAGTGTAAAGAATAAAATTGCAGAAAAAGAGAGTAATAACCACCGTTTTAAAAGGCTTTTATGGGACTCGCATCGCGGCTCGCTCCGGGGCAGGGCAATATCAAAATGCCTTGTGAATTATGTGTGGGGCTTAGTTCTCTAAGGCTTACGCCCCCAAGCGCCCGATGGTGCGACCTAAACACGCCTAACGCTCAAGGCTCGGGACTCGCCCAACAGTTCCTGTACAAATCATGTGTTGAATTCACTAATTTGCACTGTTAACTCTCAAAATTCTTTAACAAATGAATGATTAAAGTTCTTTTTATCTATAGAAATATGAAAATTGTGAATAACTCAAATAACGAAATATATTATTGCATATATACTTACTAATTGAGAACATCGTGAGGGTGAATATCTTGAATATCTCTTCTAAAAATAGATAACCAAAATTTATATCCTTACTTGATAGATCTTCATGTCTTAGTTCAATATCTCTCAAAATACTCATAAATTTTTTATTTTACTATTTAAAAATAATTTTATGTTTACTCATGAAGGAGTGATATTTTAAATTACAGTATTAAAAAATTTATTGTGTATTTACTTTTAAAGAGGTAAAATATGCTGTTTGATAATATTTTTGAAGAAATTATAATTTTTAATTTTTGAAAGTTAAGAGGCTGGAGTTAATTTATATTCATAGTAACTTTAACCGTATATTATTATTTATACTTGTAAAATATGCTAAATATTTTATTTTATATGAGTTTCTTTAATTCTTTTTAGTTTTCTTGAACTTTTAATGCATCTTTTATAAATATGTGGGCTTACGTCCCATGTCTCGAGGCTTTTGCTTCGCTCCGTATTAAGTACAACGCCCCGCCTCACGCCCTATCCTTTTAGAACACTGGTAATAACTTGTTATAGCCGATTAAATTGCACTAATAGTGTAAAAAAGAATTATATTGACGATGCATATAATTTAAAGTGTCGTTAATTCTTAGCATAGTGGGCAGTTTTTATAACTATTTCCCATGGATTATTTTACGTATTGCAAATAGCTTAATTCACTAATCTTTAATTCCTCCTTTCAAATGAAGAAAAAAGGAGAAGTTATAGATACAACAGTTGGTCTATGAATTTTTAAGCAAAATTATATTAGAATCTTTGGAAGGTGACAACTCCCCTGAAACGGAAGGCATTGGTTTCACCACGAATTACACATGCATTATTTTATATGAGAATAGTCAATTAATTGAGCCATAAAAAAACCTACTCGAAAAAGCTCCTGCCCTCTAATTTTTTCCATTAATTCCTAGAGTGCAAATTGAAATGGGATGTTTATAGTAATTAATATGCTATATACCCACGTGATTTAAACTTCTTTTTTTCATAGAATTAATTCGGACATTAATAGTTGATTATTAGTCATTGATTTCCATAGCTATTGATATAATAGCCTCCCAGAGATAAATGTGAAAATCTATGCACAACTAAAATATAATTACGATGCGCGCAAACTAATTCGAACATCACTATTTTTATAAAATGAGAAAATAACTCCTAGTATGAACGGACTATTTTTCTCTTTATACGCAATATTTCGAATATATGAGCATGTAATTGAGTAATATTACTGCTTCACATATAAAAACTGATTTATGACATTTAGATGGCATTATTTTACATATCCGCACCCCAATTTTCTTGAATTTTAGTCACTGATCCCTTCTTTTCTCAAGCAACATTGTGTTAGGTCACATTGTAAACAAATAATTTTCAATTTCACCAAAAACTTATTAATCAATAAGATATGAGACAGTTAAATGGTTAGGTTGTTGATGTCTTTTCTTTTCCTTCAACAAACTTTTACAATATTATAGCTGAGACAGTTGTTGTGATTATTGATTTAAGCTTCCATATGCTGTCTCTTTCTTGCTTGGTTTCTTTAGTTATAATGTACTACTGTCGATTTATTGTAGAGGAAATACTTCCCATGTTGTGAAAGTTTCCAGTTGCAAATTAATTTCAGTGTCGTATCACATACTGCAACTTCTAAAATAGGCTTATTTTGAAAAGCACAAAAAAATATTTTTGGTGACAAGTAGTTTGTGTTTGATTAATCAATTTGAAAGCACTTTTAAATAGCAATAAGCATTTGGCTAAACTTTTAAAAAATACTTCTAAGTGTATTCTTTCAAAAGTACTTTTGGCCAAACACTTTAACTTGGAAGAAACAACACTTTTGGCAAAAAATAAAAAAAAAATAAAAAAAATTGGTCAAACAGGCTACAATTAGTGTAATATATTCACCAACATGCATAATATTCTACTTCGGTAATAATTGATATAGTACAATAACTTATTATCAATTACTAGTAACAAGCAAGCACGACATTAGTGGCGGTGCCAGGAACTCTAACAATTAGGGGATTAAAAAAAATGCAAAAACTCCACACCTGAGATTCAAACTTATGAGTTGTGATCCTAAAACAATTCTAAAAACGACATCTATCAGTACACTGGATGTTTTCCTTGTGATAAGAATATTCAATAATTAACATATTTAGAAAAAAAAATTATTTTTACCTATTTATTGACTAATGGAATTCAGCAAACCCTCGGAATAAATGGCATAAAAATGTCTGAAACTTCCAATGACAAGTAAGCGAGACAATTACGACAAAGATGGGTTACTTAAGGCCCTTTCCAAATTCACAATTAGAACTTGTTAACAGAAAGAGTTACTTTAATCATGTCACCAATACTTAGCCAATTAAATCATCAATAAGTTCGTTTGCTAAACCGTCTTCTAGCTATTCTTGGAAGCCAAGACAAATATTTTTTGTACCTTTGCCAATTTAGTACGTTTTCTTAGCCATAAAACTCTTTAGAGGAAAGACTTATGATAGTGATCTTGTGGTTACCACTTTGCAATTCCATACAACTGGAACCCAAAGACTCAATAGAATATTCTGATGATGTATTTTTTGGTATAATAAATTAAGTGGACTAACGTCTTCACGTGCTAATACTTTTGACCATAGGGGTTATTACTAACCTAACAAGGAAAAACTTAAATCTTTTTTATACGGTCATTATCGGGGGATAATGTAATGACACAGCATAATATTTTCTTAATGTTCTATGATTTTTGAAATCTTCAAAGTTGGAACCTTCTTTTTACGGAGTAAATTGTATATGGTTAAAATCGGGAACTATTTGATCGAAACCAGGGAATTGCATCGAAGGTCATCTTCGTAGTGGATCGGACCAGAGCACGAAGACAAGATATCGAGTTCGAGAATAGAGGTACCTGTCGAGATCGAGGCCAGAAGCGATCGAGATTAAATATGGCAGACTTCGAGCAAAGCGCAATAACGGAAAAGCGAGATATCCGTGACCGATCGAAGATCACGGCGGAAATCCCGGAACAGATCAAATCAAGGGCGATTGTTTAGGCTAATCATGGGATTTACTTCCGTAATTAGAATTTTACCATAGATAGGACTCATCTACTATATAAAGAGGGTTCTAATCATTTTGTAAACACCTTATACTCTGAGATATCAAAGCAATATAACGCCTTTTCTTTAGTTCATATACTTGTTTATCAGCGTTATATTTTAATTGTTCTTGCACAAAACAGTTCGAGGGTATTCAAGCTCGAGGGCTGAATTTCATTCAAACACTAGTATGCTTTATCCTATTGTTGATTTCTATTACTAGTCTTTACGTTTATCATTTGGTATTAGGTGAAATTACGTGTCCTTAAAACCACATTATAAGTTTAATTGTTATCCAATTTTAAGGGTAAACAGTTTGTCGTCCATTGTGGGGTTAAGGATAATAGTGATTGTCTGGTATTAATTCCCAAAACACACACTTCTTTACGCTTGTTCTCGTAAGTGTCTTTGATTTCAGGAATCAACATGTCAAACTCTCAAGTAGCACCCACTCACACAGACAACGGCCTTGGTCTTCATCGCGAAAACGAAAACATAGTCGCCCCGGGAAACGGAGTACCTCCAGTCAACCCCAATGGACCACCGGCTGTAGACCCAGTCGATGTCAGCACTCATATTGCCATTAATGGGAATTTGGGCGTCGACCATGAAAATAGTGTCCGCAGAGATGCCCGAGCAGCCGATGAAAACGCACAGCGCGGTGAAGAAGGCGGAATTAGCCTTCAAATGATATTCGAAATGTTGCAGACTCAACAAGCTGCGATAATGCAACTTCAAAATTAGAATCGAGCACCAAGCAGAATAGAGCTCGAAACATCACAAGAAGTTGTTCATAGAATCGAACCTGTACCGGAGAAATCGAACGCCAATGAATCGGGGATTGACCCAGCCATTATGAAGATGCTCGAGGAGCTCACTAAGCGGATCGATCAAGTGAAAAGAAAATCGAGGATAATGACAAAATGGTAGAAACGTACAATTCACGGGTTGACCAAATACAGGGGGCACCCCCGATTCTAAAGGGTTTGGATTCGAAGAAGTTCGTGCAGAAGCCTTTACCTTCAAGTATGGCTCTGAATCCCATTCTTTAGAAATTCCGTATGCCAGAAATCCCCAAATAAAATGGGACCACCGACCCTAATGAGCACGGCACTTCTTACACATGCGCAAAAAAGGGGAATGACTTAGAAGATGATGAGATTGAATCCGTTCTATTGAAGAAATTTGGAGAAACTTTATCGAAGGGTGCCATGATATGGTATCATAACTTACCACCCAAATCTATTGATTCGTTTGCTATGCTCGCAGATTCTTTTCTGAAAGCCCACGCCGGAGCCATTAAAGTTGCAACAAAAATCATGCATCTTCAAGGTAAGACAGAAAGATAACGAAATGCTCAGGGAATTCGTATCTCGGTTCCAAACGGAAAGAATTGATTTATCTCCAATCACCAACGACTGGGCTGTTCAAGCTTTTACACAAGGTATCAACACTCGGAGCTCCATAGCTCCACAATTTTTAAAGCAAAATTTGATCGAATATCCAACTGTCACTTGGGCCGACGTACATAATCGGTATCAGTCGAAGATGATCAGCTGAAACTCAAATTGGTTCTGTTTATCCCAATAGGCTCGTGGACAGAGTTAAAAGGGACGTCGATCGGGAACCACGATCGAACAGAGATAGATACCAGCCATACAGTGGAGATCAGAGAAATAACGGTCCTGGACGCAACCCCATACGGAATGATAGAAGGAACAATCGGGGACAGAGTTCCTGGGGGCTTATGAGCAAAAGTGGTTTCGATAAGGATGCCGGGTCCAAAGAGGCACCTCGACTCTCATAATACAACTTCAGCATCGATGCATCAGGTATTGTATCAGCCATTGGTCGTATTAAGGATACTAGGTGGCCCAGACCCTTACAAGTTAAACGTGTAAAATTCAAGTTAAACGTGTTTTGATTGATCCAGGTAGCTCGGCGAATATTATTCGATCAAGGGTCGTAGAGCAACTCGGCCTCCAAGATCAAATGGTGCCCGCAGCTTGGGTACTTAACGACTTCAACCTGGAAAGTGAAACCACCAAAGGGGAAATCATTCCGCCAGTAAATGTGGTCGGGACCATCCAACAAACAAAGTTCCACGTGATGGAAGGCGACATGAGGTACAACGCACTGCTTGGAAGGCCTCGGATTCATAATATGAAAGCAGTACCCTTGACGCTTCATCAAGTCTTGAAATTCCCAACATCACAGGGAATGAAACCGGTGTACGGTGAACAACCCGCCGCCAAAGAAATATTTTCAATTGATGAGGTAATACTAGTATCGGCGTTGTCATCAACAAAGGGATCGGAGTCGAAGGGAAAGCAAGAAGTCAAATAGCAACCACAGTCACCGGCCTCGGCCCGATCGAAGAAGCAGGAAATTTTTGAGGATGATGATTACATGATACCTCGAACCTTCATAATCCCCGATGATTCCGATGAAATGAAGTCGACGATCAAAGAGCTGGAACAAATCATACTGATCGAGCATCTGCCTGATTGAAAGGTATACCTGGGCACGGGGTTAACTCCAGAGCTCAGGAAAAAACTCATCAATTCCTTTTAAATAACATTGATTATTTTGATCGACGCTTCGACTGAGTTTGGACTCGAAGTTTTGCCCGGTGAAACAAAAGAGAAGACCTCAATCCAAGGTAAAACATGCATTCATTAAGGACGAGGTAACAAAACTTCTCAATATATGATCCATTCGGGAGGTAAAATGTCCTAAATGGTTAGCAAATGTAGTTGTAGTCCCTATAAAGGGAAATAAACTTAGACTGTGCGTAGACTATAAGGATTTAAACAAGGCATGCCCTAAAGATTCTTTTCCTTTGCCGAATATCAATTGCATGATCGATGCCACGGCCATCCACGAGATCCTTAGTTTTCTCGATGCCTACTACGGATACAATCAAATACAAATAAACCCGGGGGATCAGGAAAAGACTTCGTTTATCACTAAATACGGCACCTATTGTTATAGTGTTATACCGTTCGGACTAAAAAATGCTGGTGCTACTTATCAACGCCTAGTAAATCAAATGTTCGAAGAACAAATAGGTAAATCAATGGTGGTTTATATTGATGATATGCTAGTTAAGTCCCTGCGAGCAGAGGACCATTTGAAACATTTGTAGGAGACGATCGACATACTGCGAAAATAAACATGGAGCTCAACCCGGAGAAATGCGCATTCGAGGTCGGTTCGGGCAAGTTCCATGGCTTTATTGTATCAAATCGGGGAATCGAAATCAACCCCGATAAAATCAAGGCAATCGAAGACAATGGAGCTGTTGATAGTGTCAAGGTTGTACAAAGGTTAACAGGACGCATAGCCGCCCTGGGTCGATTTATTTCGAGATCCTCAGATAGGAGCCACCGGTTCTTCTCACTGCCTAAGAAAAAGAGCAGTATCGCATGGACCCCAGAATGTCAACAGGCCTTGGAGGAACTCAAACGATATTGTCGAGCCCGCCATTGCTTCACACCCCACTTATACTTAGTAGTCTCAGAGATAGCGGTAAGTGGGGTCTTAGTTTGAGAAGAGCAAGGTACGTCAATTTCCTATTGATTATGTTAGTCGGACTCTAGGTGAAGCCGAGACCCGATACCCACACTTAGAAAAATTAGAGCTTGCTTTAATAAGAGCCTCTGGGAAATTAAAACCATGTTTTCAATGTCACCCAATTTGTGTTATAACCACCTACCCCCTTCGTAACTATTTGCACAAGCCTGAACTCTCGGGTCGATTGGCCAAATGGGCCGTCGAGATCAGTGGGTACGATATCAAGTATCAACCCCGAACGGCCATCAAGTCTCAAATCTCGGCAGACTTCGTGGCCGAATTCACGCTAGCCCTCGTACCCGAGGTCAAAAAAGAGCTATTATTAAAATTGGGTACATCATCGGGGGTTTGGACCCTCTTCACAGACTGCGCTTCGAACGCGAAGGGGTGCGGAGGTCATCGAAGCCAAGTGCGACTCCCAACTTGTGGTAAATCAAGTCAACAGAACTTTTGAGGTTCGAGAAGATCGAATGCAGAGGTACTTAGTCAAACTACAAGTGTTTTTACATCGGTTCAAAGAATGGACACCACAAAACGTACCTCGAGAATAACATAGCGAGGCCGATGCCCTTGAAAATTTGTGGTCGTCGATCAAAGATGATGAACTTAGCTCAGGGACTATCGTACAATTTTCAAGGTCAGTAATCGAAGAAGGACATGCCGAAATAAACTCCACAAGTTTAACCTGGGATTGGAGGAATAAGTACATCGAATACCTAAAGAATGGGAAGCTTCCATCGGATCCTAAATAATCGAGGACCCTATGCGCGAAGGCCGCACGGTTCACATTGGCCGAGGATGGAACACTGTATAGAAGAACGTTCGATGGACCGTTGGTGAAATGTTCGGGTCCAGGAGACACCGACTATATTCTATGGAAAATTCATGAGGGCACTTGCGAAAATCATTCTGGTGCTGAGTTATTGGTACACAAAGTCATCAGAACGGGATACAATTGAGTCTATATGGAAAAGACACTACAGAATTTGTTCGAAAGTGCGACAAATGTTAAAGGTATGCGCCGATGATCCACCAACCCAGAGATAAACTCCACTCAGTCCTATCCCCATAGTCGTTCATGAAATAAGGGATGGATATCGTTGGTCCTCTACCATCGGCCCCAGGTAAAGCTAAATTCATTTTGTATATGACTGAGTATTTCTCTAAATGGGTTGAAGCACGGGCCTTCCAAAAAGTCAGAGAAAAAGAAGTCATAGACTTCATCTGGGACCACATTATATGTCGATTCGGAATGCCTGCCGAAATCGTATACGACAATGGAAAGCAATTCGTCGGCAACAAAGTGATAAAGTTTTTCGAAGGCCACAAAATAAAAAGGATCTTATCAACGCCGTATCATCCTAGTGGGAACGGACATGCCGAATCAACAAACAAGACCATTGTCCAAAATTTAAACAAAAGATTGAAAGAAGCTAAAGTAAAATGGAGGGAAATATTACCCGACGTCCTTTGGGCGTATCGACCAACGTCGAAATCATGTACGGGGGCAACACCATTCTCTTTAGTCTACGGTGTCGAAGCTTTGATCCCGGTCGAAGTCGGAGAACCTATCTTCAGGTTTCAGTCTGAAACGGAAGAGTCAAACCACGAGGTTATGAATACGAGCCTCGAATTTCTAGATGAAAGACGGGAAGCTGCATTCGTTCGAATGGCCGCGCAGAAACAGCAGATCGAAAGGTATTACAACCGAAGAGCCAATCTACGACACTTTAAAATCGGGGACTTAGTTCTGAGAAATCTCACCATTATTACTCGAGACCCAAATGAAAGAAAACTTGGCCCGAACTGGGAAGGACTGTATCAGGTCCTCAATATCGTCAGAAAAGGATCCTACAAACTTGGCACGATGGACGGCGAGCAACTACAAAACAATTGGAACATACCACTCCTCAAATGATATTACTGCTAAGGTAAGACCTTCACCATTTTCATTTATATTTTATACTAACTAATTGAAGGCGTTCGACCGAAGATATCGAAGGATCCTTCATCACAAAGTCCTTAGGTCTGAAAGCACACATTGCACTCTTTTTCCCTTAGACCGGTTTTTGTCCCAAATGAGTTTTCCCGGCGAGGTTTTTAATGAGGCAACTATTGTTCGTGCTAACTTAGAGCAACCCAACAGTATCCAAGGCTTCTTTACAATCAAACTTGAATACTAGGGGGCATCACCCTCGAATATTAACTTTGTTACAAGGAAGGTACTTCATGTCAACAAGGTCTCGATAGGTAAAACTTTGTAAGGGCCAAATGGTCAAACAAGCCGTGTCCATGTAGATTACTCGAGCCCTAAAGACAAATATGTACGCACATATAATCTATTGAGAGAAGTATTTTTCCTTGCCAAATATTTCATGCCTTAGAGAAAATTTAACTTTACAATTTGTTACTTTTGGTCTGTTGTGGAAACAGGCTTAAAGGCCGATCACAACTGAAGTTCAAACAACTTACCCCGTACTCGGGGACTACCGTCCGAAAAATCGATGTAATCAAACTACTAAAATCTCGAGATCATAAGACCTTAAAAAGGAAAGCCTCATTTTTATAGGCCACGACAACCCACTCGAGGACTGACACTTCGAACAAGTTTGAAGCATAACCGGGAAACAAGCCCAAGAGGCAAATCCCAAGTCAAAGGCTACAGCCAAACCAACATGGCTCGGAGACGTCCGAATTCCATAATAAAATAGGCCTTCAAATATTTCCATAAAACCTGTTTAAAGGGCTACCCTCGATACATTTACAAAGGGTTTCGATCATATCAACACTCGAAAACCCTAAGGGGTACCGAATTGTTCGAACTACTGAACAAGCTTATTTCACGATAAGGCGTAACAAAGCAAAGGGTTTCGATAGCACTAACCCTCGAAAACCCTAATAGGTACAAGTTTATCTCATGCTAAGGCATAACAAATTTTTATATGATTAACTTTTTAAGCCAAAAAGGGAGAAAGGCTATTCTTTTTAAGGCCATATCGGCCAAATTCAAGAGCCCAAGGGCCATTATATTTTTTGAGTTTGAGAAGTCATCCTCACTCAACTAAAACCTAAGGGTCATCCTACTTCGAGTTCGAGCAAGTACACACTAGATTACAAAGACCGATTTCAACCAAATTGCCTAAGCTTTGTACTCATGAACAAGGCATGGACGAAACAGAATTTTCACACGGCAGAAAATGAAATAAAGACAAGTCAGAAAGCAAAGAGATATTTTATATATATGAAAATATTTACAAGGACCGATCAGGTACCTACACAAAAATTCAAAAAAGAAAAAGCCTAAGTGCCTAATTTTCCTCGGGAGCTACATCCTTGCCATTGGGATCTCCTCCGCTCTCGGATCCACTCACGCTCCTAGAATCATCATCATCATCAGAAGAGAGCAACGCTTTGGCTTCAACCTCAAGCTCTTTCGCATTCTCGATCTCGATAGCAAGGATAAACCCACGAGCATAAATCTCCTCAAGAGTCTCTCTTAGAGACTGGAATTTGGCATGTTCGACAACCCAGTATGCTCGAGCCTGAGCACATCGGAAACTTCTTTTGCTCGAGCTTGAGCGGCCTCGGCTTCAGATAGGTAGACAACCGCGGTCGCCTCAGCATCGACCTTAACCGTCTCAACCTCAGATTTCGCCGATGTAATCTCCGTGTCCAACCGAGCATGTAGCTCCTCAATTTTCTTGGCTTGTTCCAAGCTCTTCTCTTTCATGCCTTGGAGTTGTCTTTCGGTTGAGGATAACTGAGCTCGAGCTGCCTCTTTCTCCGAGGCAAGGCGATCCATCTTTTGCTTCCACATTGAAGTCTCCGCCTTCACCTTATCTACCTCTCCTCGGAGTTGCACTATCATTTCATGCAGTTGCTGGACCTGTGAGATCGAATCATTAGCCATCACTCCCAAATTGAGGACATAAGCGTCTAAGACTTTATTTACCTGCTCGGTCAGTTCCCTTTGTTCTTTCTGGGCCACGGCAAACTCAGCTCGGAGACCTTTGATCTCTTTTTCTTTTTTCTCACCATGAAGCTTGAGAGCATTTTCCTCCTTGGTAAGCCCTCGAATTTCAGCTTCATATCGGCTCAACTCTTTTCAAGACTTGAAGAAAGCCTCATGATGAAGTACCGAGGCCTACACAAATAGAAGGGAAAGAATTAGCCAAGGAGAGAAAAACACAAGTATAAAGACCGGCGTCAACAGAAAAAGTTAGGGTTTACCTTATCAAAGCTTGCTGGGCTTCGTTGAAGAGGCATGGTGCTCCCACCTCGTTCATCAGAGCTTGATCCTCCTCAGTTACCAGATCTTGAAGGCAACCGGCCACCCCTGCGAGGGCGACAAAAACTCGTGCATCCTCTGGGACCGTAATAATGATGGTCCGTTTGCATTCGGGATCGACACTGGGGTTGGGAACTGGCTGGTCAATGTGAAACTCGAAGAAGATTCGCCCAAGATCCTCCTTGGTATGTCCAATTCTCCAAACCTCACCGACTTAGAAGCCTTTGGGGCCTCGGTGTTCCTTTTCACTCGGTCCATCAGCACGGATCCGTCGTCCTCGTTTTCTTCTTCTTCCTCTCTTAGACACTGAACTACCTCCGCAAACAGGATGACAGTGTCTTTCTTCGACTTACGAGCCTTCTTTTCTTGGGCTTTGGGTCCTCGGAGGTCGAGACCCTTTTTCTCTTCTTATCCTTCACCGGTGTCGGAGCCGAGGGCGACACCTCTTCCTCCCCCAAGGGGGCCTCATGACAGCATTTTCTTCGAGGACTGTACGAAAGGAAATCAAGTGAGTATGAAAAGAAACATTTCAGCGAAGATCATCAAATAGGTGAAAATGGGCTTACCATGATTTTTGGCCTCCTATCGGTCCCTTGCCAAATCACGCCATGAGCGCTCAGCATATAAAGAGGTCGAAGCCAGGTTTCGAACCTAGCTCTCGAGGTTAGGAATTGCACCGGGCATCCAAGAGATCGCTACATCATAGAAAGGGATGTTGATGAGAAAAAGCAAAGGAAACGAAACTGATAAATGGAGGCTATAGGTGGGATTGTATTTACGCTTCATATTCCATTTCTAGGGAAATGGCATGTTCTCGGCCGGGATTAGGTCGGAAGTTTTCACTCAAAGGAACGGGCCCATCCATCCTCGATCCTCGTCCTCAAATATGCTCGAGAACATCACCTTAGTAGCCCGGCGCCGAAGTATTATTAACTGTCACGACCCGGATTTCCCACCATCGGGAGTCGTGATGGCACCTACTGTTGGAGCTAGACAAGCCAAACATTTAAACATTTTCGGATAACAACATAACAATAATAAAATAACGAGTCTTTAAATAAATGCAGAAGTATTTTAAAACATAAATAACTTAAAACCGAAAATGCGGAAGTTTAACATTTCTCTACCCAAGACTAGAGTCGCTGTCTCACGAACCACTAAAGAGTGCTACAAACAAGTCTGAATAGAAAAATACATAATGTCTGTCTCGGTACAATGAAAAACAAACAGAAAATATGGAAAGGGACTTCGGCCTGCGAACGCCAAATAGGCTGCCTCGTAAGTCCCTGGACTGAAGAGGGCTCCGATCAACTACTGCTGTGGTCCAAGAGCTGCTCCGGTACCGTAATCTGTGCAAAAAGCACAGAAGTGTAGCATCAGCACACTTTAACTCCTTCAACTCCTTCAACTCCGACGGGGCCATGCGATACGGCGGAATGGAAATGGGCTGAGTGCCCGGATCCAGGTCAATACAAAAATCAATATCCCTGTCGGGCGGCATAACCGGCAGGTCTGAAGGGAAAACCTTGGGGAACTCCCGAACAATAGGGACAGAATCAATAGAAGGGACCTCTGTGCTGGAATCACGAACATACGCCAGATTAGCTAAACACCCCTTCTCGAGCATGCGTCGAGCCTTCACATATGAGATAACACTGCGGGTGGCATGACCTGGGGTCCCTCTCCACTCCAATCGGGGTAAATCTGGCAAAGCCAAGGTCATGGTCTTGGCGTGACAATCCAAGATAGCATGATACGGGGACAACCAATCCATCCCTAATATAACGTCGAAATCCACCATGTCTAAGAGCAATAAATCAACACGGGTCTCAAGACCCTCAAACACTACCACACAAGAACGATGAACTCGGTCGACCACTATAGAATCACCCACCGGTGTAGATACTTAAACAGGAATACCCAAAGCATCACTAGGCATAGCCAGGTAGGGTGCAAAATAGGACGACACATATGAATACGTAGACCCAGGGTCAAATAGCACTAAAGCATCCCTATCACGGACCAGAATGGTACCTGTAATAACCGCATCTGACGACTCAGCCTCTGGCCTGGCTGGCAAAGCATAACACCGGGGCCGGGCCCCACCTCCCTGATCCATGTCTCTGGGACGATCGGCTACTGGTTGGCCCCTACCTCTGCCGGTCCGAGCTCCACCTCTACGGTCTCTACCTCCACCTCTATGATCTCTACCCCCGCCTCTAGCTGGCTGGGCAAGCTGTAGATCACCTGGTGCCTGAATCATGGGGCGAGGACCCTGCTGCTGAGAACTACCCGAGGCTCGAGGGCAAAATCTGACAATGTGGCTCGGGTCACCATAACCATAACAAGCCCTCGGTTGTTGAGACTGCTGGCCCTGTAAATTGGAATGTCCTCCCCGGAAGCTCTGAAGTGGAGGTGCACTGATGGGCTGCTGATCAGAATAATGCTGCTGAGAACCACCACCGCCTGGAGTACCATGAGAAACCTGGAGTGCTGACTGAAAGGGTCTCGGTGGATGGCCTCTACCATAAGAATCCCTACCTCCAGACGAGGTACCACTGAACCTACCAGAATGGCGAGGCCTCTTATCCGACACCTGAACACCTCCCCGTGCAAGGGTCATCTCAACTCTGAGGGCCGCATTGGCCGCCTCCTGAAAGGAAATCTCACTACCAGCTCCCATGGCCATCTGGAGACGGATCGGCTGAATCAATCCATCAATGAACCTCCGCACCCTCTCTCGTTCTGTGGGGAGTATAACGGTATCATGGCGTGCCAAATCAATGAATCGAGTCTCATACTGTGTAACTGTCATGGAGCCCTGTTGGAGGCGCTCGAACTGCCTGCGTAGTGCCTCCCGCTGAGTAACTGGGAGAAACTTCTCCAAAAACAACTCCGCGAACTGATCCCATGTCAATGCTGGAGACCCTGCTGGTCTAGATAGGCAATAGTCCCTCCACCATGTCCTGGCGGATCCTGCAAGCCGGAAGGTGGCAAAATCGACCCCATTGGTCTCCACAATACCCATGGTCCTAAGGATCTCATGGCAGCTGAATAAGAAATCCTGGGGATCCTCTGATGAAGCACCGCTGAATGTGGTGGTGAAGAGCTTGGAGAACCTATCAAGCCTCCACAAAGCATCTGAGGACATAGCCGCTCCATCGCCGGTCTGAGTCACAATACCCGGCTGAACTGCCACAGCTGGCTGAACCACTGGAACCTGTGCCTGGGGAGCTACCTGCTCTAGAGTATGTGTAGCAGGAGTCTGAACCCCTCCTCCAGCCTGAGAAGTGGCTGGTGCTACTGGAAGCAAACCCGCTCTAGTAATGCTCTCCATAAAGCCTGCCAATCTGACTAAAGCGTCCTGAAGAACTGGGGTGGCTATGAACCCCTCTGGGACCTGAGCTGGGCCCACCGGAGCTGCTAGGGCTGGAACCTCCTCATCATAATCAACATGAGGCTCCACCTCTGGGACTGCTGCTCGAGGCTGAGCTCTGCCCCGGCCTCGGCCTCTGCCCCTCGTAGGAGCAGCTACTGGGGGCTCGGGCTGCTGCGCGGTAGAAGAGGAAGCACGTGTTCTCGCCATCTGCGAAAGAACAGAGTAGAACGACAATCAGTATTTGAGAAACAGAATCGCGCGACAAGAAAGAACAAAAGTGAAGTTTTTCCTAACTCCGTAGCCTCCGGGGGATAAATACAGACGTCTCCGTACCGATCCCTCAGACTCTACCAAGTTTGTCCGTGAGTAGCGAGACCTATGTAACCTAGAGCTCTGATACCAACTAGTCACGACCCGGATTTCCCACCATCGGGAGTCGTGATGGCGCCTACTGTTGGAGCTAGGCAAGCCAAACATTTAAACATTTTCGGATAACAACATAACAATAATAAAATAACGAGTCTTTAAATAAATGTGGAAGTCTTTTAAAACATAAATAACTAAAAACCCAAAATGCGGAAGTTTAATATTTCTCTACCCAAGACTGGAGTCGCTGTCTCACGAACCACTAAAGAGTGCTACAAACAAGTCTAAATAAAAAAAATACATAATGTCTGTCTCGGTACAATGAAAACAAACAGAAAATATGGAAAGGGACTTCGGCCTGCGAACGCCAGCTAGGCTACCTCGTAAGTCCCTGGACTGAAGAGGGCTCCCGATCAACTACTGCTGTGGTCCAAGAGCTGCTCCGGTACCGTAATCTGTGCAAAAAGCACAGAAGTGTAGCATCAGCACAACCGACCCCATGTGCTGGCAAGTGCCTGGCCTAACCCCGGCGAAGTAGTGACGAGGCTAGACACGACTACAAAGTCAACCTGTGCAGTTCAATATATATATATATATATATATATATATATATATATATATATATATATGCAATAAAGGAAAGAATACCGAAGTTAAACAGTTAACTAGGGAGGGAAGCATGCTATGGGGAAGTACAAACCGGATATAAAGTCATCAACTTAAGTAAGAAACAGGGCAATGACAATAATTAACAAAAACAGGAGAATCAACAATTGCACGGCATCAACCTTCGTGCTTTTAGTCTCATTCTCACCAAAAACAATCAAATAGAATGCACGGCATCACCCTTCGTGCTTTTCCTCACATAACTCTCATTTCATGGCACGGAATAATCCTTCGTGCAATTATAGTCAAATCAGAGCACGGAATGTCCCTTCGTGCATAAATAATCAAAACATGGCACGGAATGACCCTTCGTGCAAATATAATCAAACATAGCACGGAATGACCCTTCGTGCAAATATAATCAAACATAGCACGGAATGACCCTTCGTGCATTATTACTCTTCCTCACCCAAACAACAATCACAACCAAACGGGCGAGGGAATAAACAGATAATAAGAAATGTCCCGGCAAGGGAAAACACAATTGAGCAACTAAATCCCGGCAAGGGAGTAACAACAACAACTTTCACATCCCGGCAAGGGAGATAATCAATATACTAAAACCATCCCGACAAGGGATTAATCATATCTCTTTCCATTTCTTTCGTTTCTTAGTCAATAGTATTTTTATTGTTCGAGCCAACGCTCTAAAGAATTTACAATTCATAGCCAATCCTCAAACTCTTCACATAATGTAGAATTCATCAATTAGCATAGAAGAGTCTCGAAAATATCAGAAATACGTGCAAACAAGGACCCACGGTCATGCTAGACACCGGTGTATAGACACTCGTCACCATGCCTATACATCGTACTCGATCATTTAACATTTAGCAATTAATAACACTCTAATCCTATTCCCTCAAGCCAAGGTTAGATCAAACACTTACCTCGGTCCAAAGAATAGCAATCAATCTCCAATACCGCCTTTCCTCTACAATCTGACTTCGAAACCATGGTATCTAGGCATAATTAATTCAATAATATCAATTAGGGCTCAACAACATAATCCCATAGCTTAGAAATGAGTTTTCTAGCATTCTTCCAAAAATCCAAAAATTCGACACCGGGCCACACTGGTCCAAACACGAGGCTCANTGAGTTGGTTTATTTTTATTACTGAAGTTACAGGGATTTTACTGCCGTTAGAGTAAGCTGTAGGTGCAGATTTAGTATGCATTTTCAGGATTTTTGTTAAAAAGGTATAGCTGAGTTTTAGTTGTAATAGTTGAACTCTCATCATTATTGAAATATGGATATCACTAGGGACTAATCTATAGGCTGTATGGTAGTGTTTTTGTCGATTTTCAAGTATTAACGAGGCCTACTGTTGTGTTTGATCATATAGGTAAAAGCAGGAAAGGTTCTGATGATTGTCTTATTTGGAAATATTAGCTTTAAACTTTGGGTATGATTTTGGTTCTATTTGGTTGGTAGGTTATTTATTCATACGTTGGGCTTGAAATCAGTAATGGTTCATGCTAAATAACAAAATTGAATAGGATGGAGTTTTGGTCAGTACACATTCGTTTATTTGTATAGAAAAGCATGCTGGGTCTTGGTTATGCATCAATGAGCTTTTCAAATCGTTTCTCAATGGAACTTTGACCTTTCTTGGGGTGGTGATGTTCTCTTAGAGTGCTATGTGATAGCAATTGTTAAGCTGATTTTACATTTAATGCCGAATCATGGAATTAATGTTAAATGGATGTATCGGGCTACCAGCTTGGGCCCAATTGTGATTGTTTTCCCTTTAGCAACCTGGTTGCCGAGACGAGCCTCATTTTGGGCCTATTTGGTCCTTACGCTGGCCTGCAGTAACGGATGGTTAGTCCCCGGCTTATGACCAGTCCTAGCTTTGCAATCAAACGTGGGTTGTTCATTGCTAGCATTGATTATCAATTTTTAGCTTAACAGTAGTATAAAATAAGTAGAATCCCAGCTTCTTTAATGTTTAGATAAATAAGTTCCATTTAATGGTTGAGGTGTGCCATGTTAAGTAGGATATAGTTATGGCCTTCAAGAATTTAGCTTGAATTCCCTTTAAAATTTAGAATCGAGGTGTGCCGTGCCGAACAAAATCTCACATGGCCCTCGTTTAATTAGTATTTTTTAATGCTTAGAATTCGGGCGGACCGTTTAGCGAATTTCACGGTCTTCCCCAAAATAATAAACGCGTAGTTGCTTTAGGCGCGTATTTTAATAATATTATCTTCCTAAATGTGGGTGCGCATTTATGTGACCCAAATCCAAATCTCAACGAAGTTGAAATATGTTGACAATCACGGGTGCACTGGTGCGACGTGATTTCGAGACGCATTTTCACGACGTTGCAATTCTTATTAAAAATATAAAAAAAAGTGGTTACTAATAAAAGCATATAGGCTAAAACATGTACTAAAATCAAATAACTTAGCCAAATATAGCAGTTGAGCGACCGTGCTAGAACCACGGAACTCCGGAATGCCTAACCCCTTCTCCCGGGTTAACAGAATTCCTTACTCGGATTTCTGGTTCGCGGACTGTTAACAGAGTCATAATTTCCTCGGTTCAGGATTCAATCGGTGACTTGGGACACCATTAATCTCCCAAGTGGCGACTCTGAAATCTTAATAATCAAATCCTGTTCCTATTGTCCTTTAAGTGGAAAAACTCCTTTACATCCTCACAGGTGCAGGTAAAAAGGGAGGTGTGACAACAGTATTTTGGGAGTTTTTGTGCTATTTTTTTTTTTTGGTTTTTCTAGAGGTTTTCTACTGTTTTTGGGTTTTTGAATGTTGAATTTCAAAATCAGATCGGGAATTTAGAGAGCACCTTTTGGGGGGAATTTTTTGGAGCTCAAAACTTGTGACTTAAGGCATTGGCATGCCTTTTTATAGGCAAAATGAGGGCAGCCCTCAGATTTTGTGTTTGCCTTCTAGTCCCTAGGTTATTTTCAAAAATAGTCCTTTACTTATTGACTTGTTTCTCAAGTTAATACACTAAAAGTTACTGAAATTCAATTTCAACCCTTTCTAGGTGCTTCTAGTAGCTTTTAAATTCAGTTACTAAATGGATTTCCCTAAATTACCCTCCTCACTAGCCTTGAATTACTAAGTTACTAATGAATTGTCTTTTCTTGTTTTTCTTATTTCCATCTTTCTGAGCCGAGGGTCTATCGGAAACAGCCTCTCTGCCCTATCGGGGTAGGGGTAAGGTCTGCGTACACATTACCCTCCCCAGACCCCACTTGGTGGGATTTTACTGGGTAGTTGTTGTTGTTGTTGTTTTACTATCCTGGAATTGCTAATTCAACCCCAACCTTATTGACTAACCATGGTTGTCTAACTATCCAGCAGTTCTGAAAATCAAAAAAAGCAAACAAAGCCTAGAATTGAACTAAAAGGAGATTAATTCTACTATCAGTAAATAATCAAGCAAAACAATCACTGCAAATTGATCAACCAAATAGAACTTAAACAAAAATTAACCTAATTAATCTAATTAACTGACATTTAAGTCTAAACAAATAGAAATCTGGAAGCTAACACATCAATGAACTAATTAGCATCAAGCAGAACCAAAATGTGACCAGCTATGAAGACTAATTAGCCAGAAATCAAATATACAAAATGACAGTTGAACCCGGAACCTTACTACCGAAATCAATGAGCAGATTAAACACTAATTATATGGGGGAAGAACAATTATGACCTAAAATGAAATTTTAAATCATCACGACCTAGCAACAGAATTCTAAACAAACAACAATAGGAAAAATAAAAAACTGAAAACAGAGAAGAAAAAGAAGAAACATGGACTCACTGATTTTAGGTCTTCGCATGGCTAACCTTGAATTTCGATTTTCAATTAATGTCGCATTCAAAATCAATCGAACACTTGAAATCCCCAAAACAGGTCGAACTTCTGAACCCTAGATATGGAATTAACGGAGTTTTGCTTTGATTTTGAAAGATTTTGGCTTGGAATTCAGGATGAGGGAGTCAGGGTGATTGTGGGGTGTAATTTTGACCGGATTTGGAAGAAGTAGGATTTTGGCCGGATTTTCAAATGATGATTCGAAAGGATTTGCAATGATTCGAAGGACATGGTTTGGATATTTGGGATGAGGAGGTTGAGGAGGTTCAGAGGTGTTAGTTTGGGAGGATTTGGGGCGGCGCCGCCGTGGGCGGCGGAGGCGGCGTCCACAGATTCAAAGATTTGAGGAGAAGGGAGGGGCTTCGAGACATGGGAGTTTGGGGTTTGGAAAGAGGAGGTTACGGGGAGTATGTGGTGTTAATGTGAAAGGGATTGGAGAATCGCCGCCGCCGTGGGCAATTTCCGGCGGCGGCAGACGGCGGAGATGGTGAGGGAATCGATGGCGGCTAGGGTTTCTCTAGGGTTTGGGGGTGAGAGACGGGAGGCAAGAGGGGGGTAGGGGGGCACGTTTGGACATTCTTATACCTAGACCCCTAGCTTCAGGACCGTCCGATCAAAAAACCTCGACTGTCCTGATTTAACCCCATGAAGCGACGTTGTTTGGGTTATTAGGGGGCTGGATCGGGTGGCTTTTGGGCTGGGTATGGGCTCTGTTGGACGGGTGCATGCTTTACAGATTGGGCCAGTGAATTGCCATTTGATTTTGGCCCAAAACTTACATCTTTAGCAGGCCTGTTTGTTTTTTATCTTTTTTTCTTTATTTTCTTTTTATTTAACTCTTTTTCTTTTGTTTACTTTCTTTTCTTCTTTTTTTTTCAACTTTTAAAACAACACTAAAATTAAAACATTAATTCAACCTACCTAATTAAGCTACAATTAAACTAATACCAATTTAAGGGAAACTAATAAACTCAAAACTAGAATTTAAACCAAACAAACAAATCAAATTTTGTGATTTTAGTATTTTTGTAAAACCCTAATTACTAATTAATCTAAAAATGTAATATTAATCCTAAATGCAAACGCAATATTTTTTGTATTTTTAATGAATTATCCAAAACCAAACATGCACACACCAATGAAAAATCACACAATTAAATTCTAAAAAATCAAACAATAAAAGAAAAATCCTAATTTTAGGGAATCTATAGGAATGATTCAAGCGAGGCAAAAAATCACGTGCTCACAGTCCTTGCACCCCCTTTTTTTTAAGTTATCAAGAATAGCATATTAATCATATTGAGATATACTTTCCACGCATATGAGGTTGCAGCACCAATTCAAGTGAAATAACAATCAGTACAACAATTCAATTTTGATCTTACCGTATTCACACAGCTACCAATAAAGCTCAATTTCTAAAAGATGGGGTTTTAGCCATACATACCTCAACCGAGCTTTCCTTAATCCTATAACGTTCCGGAATGTTCGAACTTCAATCTATTTAAGCAATATAGCACAATTTAACTCATAATCAAGAAAAAGATCATAATCTAGGCTCTCTTGAGCATTTTATCGAGCATTTTAGTGTTCATTAAGGCCTTATGGTTCTTTTATGCAAGATTATACTAGCCCATTATCCATTCCTCTGTATTTATAGTTTCCCATATTCTTCACGAACACATGCATGCAATGCAATCCACAATCCCCCTTATCCCCATGAATTACCTTACTAATGAACCCTTGTAGCTATGTGTAAAAATAAGAGCTGAGGTGATGAAGTCTTACCTCTTGGGGCGATGGTTTAGGTCTCTCACTTGACTATCTTCAATGATCTAACAAGAATTCATGGAGTAATTTTGATGGGAAGCACTTTCTCTCTCTTAGACCTCTCTCTCTTACTCCAAAAGTGTCAAGAAATAGGCTCAAAATGAGCTATTGCACCAGGGGCGGACCTAGTGTATAGATTACGGGTTCCCGGGAACCCAGTAACTCTTGCGTAGACCCTGTATTTATATTAAGAAATTCACCAAATATTGATAAATATCTTACTGTGAACCCAGTTATTATTGCATATTAATCTGAAATTATGGTAGGAACCCATAAGCCTCAAATCCTGGATCCGCCTCTGTATTGCACAGGATATAACGTCACGGGGTCGGGTTTAAAATTTAGAAAGTTGGAGCCTCGACTCGGATCTGCGATCGCATATGCGATCGCAAAGCTGACATGCGGTCCGCATAATGGACACACTGTTTGGGTCTGCAGCCGGAATGCGGTCCGCATACACGTTCTGCGGTCGCATAATACACCGCAGAACTGCACTTCACAAAATCCTAAGGAAATTTTTGCGACGACTATGCGGTCCGCATATTGGTTGTGCGATCGCATAATCGAAAGCATAGTTGACCTCAAAATTGACCAACACACTGACTCACTCTGCGGTGGGTATGCGGTTCGCATACCTGATATGCAACCGCATTCCCGACCGCATAATTGCACTTTTCTGGAAAACTTTAATTCTTGACTTTTAAATGCATAGATCTGTACAAAAGGGTGTGAACCGCGGTGAGCTTGCTCGCCGCGAAGAATTTTAGGAATTTCTAACACCTAATCCTAACGTGGCACTACGAGATTCGAGTTTTGAGTGGAAATTTTTCACGGGGCCTTACATCCTCCCCTACTTAAGATAATTCATCCTCGAATGAGGATCAAGGTTCACTTATTAGCAGTCTTCATGCAATCTCCTGCCTCCTTACAACCTAAAACATACTAATAGTCTCCAAATTCAGCTAACTCCCTAAATTTTCCGTAAATTTCGCCAGAGTTTCCTTTGTATTTAGGCCTATCCACCTGACAGAGAGCCCTAGAAACGTATCCTAACAGCATAAACATATTCCATAGACATAATATAACTTGTACCACATTAACCATGGCCGTATAGGCAACACATATAACTAAAATGGAACAGTTTTACATAGATTAAATCAAAAGATAGGAGTTTATTGGAATCAAATGCATAGGAGCTATTACATGACTATTCAAACAAACGTGGGTACTTCTTTTTCATTTCATCCTCGGCCTCTCAACTGGCTTCCTCAACTCGCTAGTTCTGCCATAACACTTTCACGGATGCAATTTCCTTATTTCTCAATTTCCGAACTTGCCTATCAAGAATGGCAACTGGAACTTCTTCATATGACAGCTCTTCATTAACCTCAATCGTTTCAACTGGCACAATAGTGGACGGATCTCCCACTACCTTTCTCAACATAGACACATGAAAGACCGGGTGTACCAATGACATGTCGGGTGGCAGCTCGAGCTTGGATCCCACCTGACCAATCCTCTGAATGATTCTGTATAGTCCGACATACCTCAGACTCAATTTTCCCTTCTTCCCAAACCGCATGATACCCTTCATATAGGAAACCTTCAAAAATACCCAATCATCTTCTTTGAACTCCAAATCTCTGCGACGAACATCCGAGTAAGACTTTTGGCGACCCTGAGCAGTTTTCAGCCTCTCTTTAATAATCTTGACTTTCTCCATGGCCTGATGCACGAGGTCCGTCCCTATCAATTCCGCTTCTCCAACCTCGAACCACCCAACGGGAGACCTGCATCTCCTACCATACAATGCCTCGAATGGCGTCATCTGGATACTAGCATGGAAGCTGTTGTTGTAAGCAAATTCTATGAGCGGCAAATGGTCATCCCAGCTACCTTTGAAATCAAGAGCACAAGCGCGCGACATGTCCTCGAGCATCTGAATAGTCCGCTCTGCTTGCCAATCGGTTTGAGGATGAAAATCTGTGCTAACATTTACCTGCATACCCAAACCTTGCTGAATCTTCTTCCAAAAGTTGGCTGTGAACTGAGCCCCTCGATATGAAATAATTGAGACTTGGACTACCATGCAGCCTGACTATTTCCTTGATATACAACAGAGCATACTGTTCCGCTGTGTCGGTAGCTTTAACTGGCAAGAAGTGCACTAATTTCGTGAGTCGATCTACGATTACCCAAATTGAGTCAAACTTGCGCGGAGTGCGCGACAAACCTACCACAAAATCCATGTTAATCATTTCCCATTTCCACATTGGAATTTCTATGCTTTGAGCCAACCCACCGGGCCTTTGATGTTCGGCCTTCACTTGCTGACAATTCGGACATTTTGCCACAAAGTCCGCCACATCCCTCTTCATGTTGTTCCACGAATAAATCTCCTTGAGATCATGATACATTTTTGTAGAACCCGGGTGCATGTTGTTCCACGAATAAATCTCCTTGAGATCATGATACATTTTCGTAGAACCCGGGTGCACGGAATACCTGGAAGTGTGAGCCTCTGCCATGATCCTTTCCCGAAGACCGTCAATATTAGGAACACATAGGCGGTCTTGGTACCGTAGGGTACCATCATTCATGCCTAAGGAAAAAGCTGTGGTCTTGTGTTTATGAATCCCCTCTTTCAGCTGTGCTAATAATGGATCATTGAACTGCTTTTCTTTCACCTCCACCACGAGCGACGATTCGGCTCTATTCTGCACAATTATCCCTCCTTCACTAGAGTTCGCAAGGCGAACTCCCAAACTAGCCAACTGGTGGACCTCCCTCGCCAATGGCCTCTGGTATGCCTCCATATGAGCCAAGCTCCCCATAGATTTTCGACTAAGAGCATCCGCTACAACATTAGCCTTTCCCGGGTGATAGAGAATATCGATGTCGTAGTCCTTGAGTAACTCTAACCATCTTTTCTGTCTCAGATCTTGTGGTCCGTGAATACATCCACATGGACCCCATATAGATAATGTCGCCAAATCTTTAGCACAAACACCACTGCCGCCAGCTCTAAGTCATGAGTTGGATAATTCTTTTCATGATTCTTGAGTTGCTTGGAAGCGTAAGCTATAACCTTGCCATGTTGCATTAACACGCACCCAAGCCCGACTCTTGAAGCATCGCAATACACCACCAACCCCTCTGTACCCTTTGGCAGGGCTAATACCAGTGCTGATGTCAACCTTGATTTTAATTCTTGGAAACTCCTCTCACAAGCATCAGACCATCGGAATTTAACTACTTTCTGCGTCAATTTGGTCAATGGAGAGGCAAAAGTAGAAAACCCCTCCACAAATCTTCTGTAGTACCCAGCCAAACCCAAGAAACTGCGAATCTCTGTTGGAGTGGTAGGTCTAGGCCAATTTTTCACTGCAGCAACCTTTTGAGGATCAACCATAATCCCTTCCCTGGAGACGACATGACCCAAGAACGCGACAGATTTAACCCAAAATTCACATTTCGAAAATTTTGCATACAATTGATGTTGCTGAAGAGTGTTTAAAACTTCCCTGAGATGGTCAGCATGGTCCTCCCGACTTCGGGAATACACAAGAATAACACTATCACAAAGGAGTCTAGAATAGGCTTGAAGACTCGATTCATGAGATCAATGAAAGCTGTCGGGGCATTGCTTAGCCCAAAAGACATTACCATAAATTCAAAGTGCCTATACCGAGTCCTGAAGGCTATTTTTGGAATATCCTGCTCCCTTATCTTCAATTGATGATACCCGGACCGCAAGTCGATCTTTGAGAAACACGTAGCACCTTGCAATTGGTCAAACTAGTCATCTATTCTTGGCAGAGGGTATTTGTTTTTGATTGTGACCCTGTTGAGTTGCAGGTAGTCAATATACATCCGCAAAGACCCATCTTTCTTCCTTACAAACAAGACCGGTGCGCCCCATGGTCACACACTCGGCCGGACGAAACCATTTTCTAGCAAATCCTTCAACTGTTCCTTTAACTCTTTCAGTTCCGCCGGTG
The DNA here is from genome assembly GCF_001879085.1 of Nicotiana attenuata. NCBI lineage: Eukaryota > Viridiplantae > Streptophyta > Magnoliopsida > Solanales > Solanaceae > Nicotiana > Nicotiana attenuata. The sequence continues at coordinate 40,962,015 of NC_031996.1, forward strand.
CCATTCTGTAAGGTGGAATTGATATAGGCTGCGTGCCTGGCATCACAGCGATCCCAAAATCAATCTCCCTGTCTGGTGGAATCCCAGGGAGCTCATCTGGAAAGACATCCGGAAATTCATTCACAATGGGTACAGACTCAAGGCTAAGCGCCTTGGCATTGGCGTCCGTAACCCAAACTAAATGATAAATACACCCCTTCTTGATCATCCTCGCGGCCTTAAGGTAGGAAATAAACCGACCTCTAGGCACTACATTATCTCCCTCCCATTCAATAACGGGATCATTAGGAAATTCAAGCCTCATAGTTCTAGTCCGACAATCAAGTTTGGCAAAGCATGAATAAAGCCAATCCATTCCCATTATTACATCAAAGTCGACCATTCCTAACTCAATAAGATCGGCCGTGGTATCCCTACCTTGTACCGTAACAACACAACCTCTATAGACTCGAGCAGCCGTGATAGACTCACCAACCGGAGTAGACACCAAAAATGGCTCATAAAGCTGATCCGGTTCTATCCCAAATTCCATGGAAACAAAGGGGTAACATAGGACAAGGTGGAACCGGGGTCAATAAGTGAATACACATCATGAGATTGAACAGTCACAATACCTGTAACAACATCTGGAGAAGCCTCTGCAGTCTGGCGACCACTCATGGCATAGAACCGGCTAGGTCGTCCTGAACTCTGCGCACCACCCCTAGCTGCACCATGCCCTGCGGGTGCTGGGGTACGTCGAGCTGGAGAAGGGGCTAAAGATGTGGCAGCTGCTGGACTGGATAGTTGTGCTGTGCCCCTACCCGCTCCCTGGCGGGATACACGACAATGTCTCTGAATATGACCCCTCATCCCACATCCATAGCATATAGGTAACTCCAAATAGCAAGTCCCTAAGTGCATCTTCCCGCACCTGGGGCACGGGGACCTCTGCTGCTACTGGGACCTCTCTCCTATCCGACCCCGCTGATGGGATCCCCTGTTGCCCTGACCGGGCCTGAAACAACTCCACTGCTGCTGGATGGGCCCTGATGGCGGTGCACTGGCTGAAGACTGTGCAACAGACTGGGAAGGCCCTGATGATCCCCCCCTGAAAGCTGATCTGTCCCCACTTAGTGACTCTCCTATGTTGCCCGTAGATCGGGCCTTGCTATTACCCTCTCTCTCCATCTTGTTCTTCAATTTAGGGTTCTCTGTGGCCTGAGCAAATGCTACCATCTTCCCATAGTTCATGTCAGAATTCAATGCAGCCGTAGAATCCTCATTAATAGTCAGAGAGTTAAGGCCCTGAACAAACCGGCGCACCCTAGCCTCCATTGTGTGCAACATGTGAATGGCATACTTGGACAAGCGAGCGAACTCGATGTGGTACTCCCACACACTCCTGTTACCTTGTTTCATGTTTTCAAACTCTGTTGCACGGGCTGCCCTTGTCTCGGCAGGCAGGAAATGGTCTATAAATGCATCGTCAAACTCGCTCCACCTCGCCGGAGAGCGTCCCTCCTCACGGGAATCTTCCCGCAACTCAAACCACGAATAGGCCACCCCTTTCAGACGGTAGGCAGCCAACTCTACTCCCTTTGTCTTAGTTGCACGCATAACCCTGAGTGTCTTGTGTATTTCATCAATAAAATTCTAAGGGTCCTCTTCTGGATTGGCACCTGTAAACACTGGAGGGTCTGACTAAAGAAATATGTTCACCCTGGAACTGGTGGTATCCCCTTGCTGGCTAGACGAACTGGGCGCAACATTTGACCTCTGGGCCTGAGAGGCCACTAGCTGCGTAAGCATCTGGATAGCTCCCCTAAGATCCCCATCAGAAATACTAGAATCAAAAACTGGGGCTAGAGGTGGGACAGAGGTATCAACGGGGGGAATAGTAGCATCCCCCGCAGGTGTAGTAGCTGGGGTACTCTGCTCTGGAATAGAAGAATCAGGCAGAGTGATAGCAGGGCGGCTACCCTCACCCACAGTATCAAGCAACGATTCATCGGCCACTCCTGAGGTGGCATTGGCTCCCTGGCCAATTTTCACCTTCTTCTTAGGTACCATTTACTGAAAGATAGAGCAATGTACTAATTAGAGGGGTAAAAATAGTATAGCAATTACCGCACGATCCAGAATACCAAAGAAGGGTGTTATTCCTAATGCCCAAGTAGCCTCCAACTTATAGATGTGGTCGACTACACACCGATAAGAAGGACTCTACTAGACATGGCTCCGAGACATCCTAGGACACTTTAAAACCTTAGGTTCTGATACCAAGTTTGTCACGCCCCAACCTCGGGAGGCGCGAGCGGCGCTCGATCGAGTGAACCCAACCGAGCAAGCCTCTTCACACACTTCCTACCCAACTCATCATGAACAAGGTAACTATTTTTTCCTTTTTATTTAAGCAAGGAAAGGTGGTACATTCAACAGTGTTAGTTCATTTTATATTACAAACTTAAACTATAGTTAAAGTTAGTTTCCGAAATTCCCATAGAGTTACAATTTATAGATAACATGATTTTTAGAATTACAACATAGTTCATGGACCCCTCAAACACTCGTACATAACCCACACATATGTCTACGGAGCCTCTAAGGATGTAAAAAGACAAGTATGACAGTGCCGGCAACAAGGCCTCGGCTATACCTCAAAAGTAGGAGTCTACAACAAAAGATGGGCAATATAACCTCTTGAAGGAGAAAGGGGGCTCACCAAGACTTCGGGAAGAGGGTACTCCGCTACACGCGATCGACACTATCTGCAATGGAGCCACCTACATTCATTTAAACAAATGTAGCCCCCCCGGCAAAAGGGACGTTAGTACCATGGAATAGTACTATTATGTATAACCAAACACCATCTAGTTAGAAATAATTTTCATACCAAACATAAAGAAATCACAAGAATAACTCAATAGCTTTAAACAATCCCAACATTATCAATGTAGAAGAATCATGCAATTTTCACATTATGTTCCCACAGCCTTCAGTGTGGGGCGTTTCATATTGTTNTCAATCAAAATCTCTCTCCCCTTTTTATCCGGGGTCAATATCAACACATTACCACCATGCGCGGCATGGCGTCCGATCTCGGCCCGATCGGCTAGGCCGCCTTACCAAGGCGTTTCCCTTTTCCATCAATCATCTCAATTCAACCTTTGTTTCACATATATCGTTCCATAGGCACATGGGGCCACAACTATCACATCATATATTTGGCACTAGGCCACATTTCACATCGTACCCAGTTTCAATATTAGATTTGTAATTCAAGATAATAAGTGCACAAAAGAGAAATAACAATTGTAGGCATAGAGGAGACTTCACATAGATGGCACAACATATGCAACTTCGATTTCAATTTAAGGTCTAGGCTTTTCAATTCATGATCCATAGTCCTTGCACCCCTTTTTTTTAAGTTATCAAGAATAGCATATTAATCATATTGAGATATACTTTCCACGCATATGAGGTTGCAGCACCAATTCAAGTGAAATAACAATCAGTACAACAATTCAATTTTGATCTTACCGTATTCACACAGCCACCAATAAAGCTCAATTTCTAAAAGATGGGGTTTTAGCCATACATACCTCAACCGAGCTTGCCTTAATCCTATAACGTTCTGGAATGTTCGCACTTCAATCTGTTTAAGCAATATAGCACAATTTAACTCATAATCAGGAAAAAGATCATAATCTAGGCTCTCTTGAGCATTTTATCGACCATTTTAGTGTTCATTAAGGCCTTATGGTTCTTTTATGCAAGATTATACTAGCCCTTTATCCATTCCTCTTTATTTATAGTTTCCCATATTCTTCAAGAACACATGCATGCAAAGCAATCCACAATCCCCCTTATCCCCATGAATTACCTCACTAATGACCCCTTGTAGCTATGTGTAAAAATAAGAGCTGAGGTGATGAAGTCTTACCTCTTGGGGCGATGGTTTAGGTCTCTCACTTGACTATCTTCAATGATATAACAAGAATTCATGGAGTAATTTTGATGGGAAGCACTTTCTCTCTCTTATACCTCTCTCTCTTACTCCAAAAGTGTCAAGAAATAGGCTCAAAATGAGCTATTGCACAGGATATAACGTGGCACTACGAGATTCGGGTTTTGAGTGGAAATTTTTCACGGGGCCTTACATATCTTAGCCGCACAATGACGCCTTGGTAATTTCTATCCTTGTAAATAAAATTCAAGTTAAACGTGTTCTAGTGGATCCAGGTAGCTCAGCGAACATAATCAGATCGAGGGTCATAGAACAGCTCGGCCTACTGGATCAGATCGTACCTGCATCCCGGGTCCTAAATGGCTTCAACATGGCAAGCGAAACAACAAAAGGGGAGATAATCCTGCCAGTCAACATAGCCGGGACCATGCAAGATACAAAATTCCATGTCATTGAAGGAGACATGAGGTATAATGCACTCCTCGGGAGACCATGGATACACAACATGAGCAAAAGATAAAGGGCTTTGATAAAATCAGCCCTCGAATAATTTAAAGGCTTCGACAATATTATCCTTCAAAAAAAACCTCAAGAGGTATTCGATTATGTTTACACAAACAAATTATCAATAAGGTTCCGATCCGTCGAACCTTCAAAAAACCCAACGGGTACAAAAAATACATGCTAAGGCATAGATAAATTTTCACTAAGTCTTTTAGCCGAAAAGAGGGAAAAATTATAGCCATTTTAGAGGCCGAATTGGCCCAACTTAAAAGAGCCTAAGGGCCAACCTAAAAGAGCCTAAGGGCCAAAACATATAGGGTTTGAGGCATTGCTCTCACTCAACCCGGACTCAAAAGTCCCACCATCCCGAGCTCGCATCAAATCAACTTAAGCTTAGCTCGAGGATTAACAAAAACCTTAAGAGGTATTCTATTATAAATATCGCCCATTGATCAATAAAAAACCTAAGGGTTTATTATATTTTGAGTTCAGGCCAACACTCGGACTAATCATTAAAGTTATAACATCAAATGAAGACGAGACGGAATTATCGAAGATGAAGCAAAGAGATCCTTTTATATTTATAAGAAGTGCTTACAAGAGATATTTTACAATACCTACAAGGAGTCCTTGCACAAAAACACAAAAATAAAATAAAGAAACCTAAATATACTCCGGGGCCACATCTTCGGCAGATATATCTTCGGGAGCCGCGTCTTCGGGAACCTCCTCCTCGGGGACTTCATCTTCGTCTCCTCCGCTCTCGGAGCTACTAGCTGAATCTTCGTCATCAGAAAGCTAAACGGCAGCCTCTTCTTCCAAAGTCTTTGCTTTTTTAATGTCGGCTAAGAGGTCGAAGCCGGTCGAGCGCACATGATAGCTTAACTTCGGCCACAACAGAGATCTCCTTTGCCTGGGTGTTAGCTACTTCAGCGTCAGCTCGGTACGAAGATACAAATGCCTATACGTCAGATTTGGCATTGGCAAGCTCAGCAGCATATTTAGCTTTGAGCTTCTTGATTCTGCGGCTTCGAGCCAGGCTTTCCTCCTTTAACTCTGAAGCTGGCGTTCAATTGAAGCCAACTTCTCCCAAAGAGTATCTTTCTCTGAGGCGAGACGGTCCATGCCTTGTCTCTACCCTAGGGTCTCGGCCTCCTTGATCTTGAGCTCCTCTCGGAGCTGCTCCACCAGCTCACCCTTTTGTGGAGCCTGCAAAGTTGAAGTGTTAGCCGACCGATCGGACAAATGCATAACAAAACTTCAAAGGGTTTATTACCTTTTCGACAAGCTCGGTTTGTTCTTGACGAGCCTTCGCCAGTTTGGATCGAAGATCGCTGATCTCCCCTTCCTTTTTGACATAGAGGATCTTAAGGTCGTCCCTTTCTTCCGAGAGCTTCTTGAGCTCGGCCTCACATCGAGCAAGCTCAGCTCGAGACTTGGAAAACGCATCTCGATGGAGCGTCATAGCCTTCACAAAAAGGAAAATTTTGACTCAGAACAACATGGATAAAACGTAGGCGTGATCCTAAGGGCAGAAACTTACTTGTTTGAAGAGCCGCTAGGCCTCATCAAAAATAAAAGAAGCATCTGGGTCGGGACCATCTTCGATCCCTGTTGGACACTCTCAAAAGATATCGTGCCCTTCGTGGCTCATCCCCACATCAGGAGTTCGCATGTTCCGAGCATCTCATAATTTCCCCTCGGAGAACTCAGGACTAGGCGGGGATTCATCCACGTTAATTACCCCAGGTGATCCACTCGGGGCATTCTCTTCTCTTTGAAGGGCCTCGGGACCGGGCCCCTCGGTCTCACCCTCCAAATGACCTCCAAGACAAGGTGTTCTTTTGCTTCCCGATGGCTCGGGGACTTTGCTAAAACTCCCCTCGGAGATTTCTTCAGTCCTAGAATGAACCGCATTAGCCACCATCGGTTCGGCAAACTTTGAAGCGTCAGTGCTTCCTCTTTTTTGGAATACCAACAGGCAGTCATCATCTTCCCCCTCTTCCTCCTCGTCCTAAAGACTTTGGGCCATTTCTGGAGATAGGGCCACAGTATTGGCCTTAGGCTTTCGAGCCTTGATTTTCTTTAGCTTCGGGGAATTTGCAGGCGACCCCCTCTTTCTTTTCTTTTCTTTGGAAGGCTTTGGGATCTCTTCTTCACCGGGCGGGGGCGTCTGTATAGCAACGGCGTCTCCGAGGCCTGCATAAAGACAAAGTAAGTACTTTTCTAAGAAACACAAATAAGCAAACAAGAGAACTCACCATGGTTTTTAGCCTCCCATCGAAGTAGAGGCCAGTTTCCGGACCCAACCTTCAAGGTCTGGGACCGCACCAGGGAACCAAGCAACAGCTACGCTATCGAAAAGGGTTAGACCGAGAAAAAGATGAGGTCGAGAAAGAGAAGGGAAAGCAGGGTATAAAGTCACTATCGATAAGCATGTACTTACGTTTCATGTTCCATTCCTCAGGGAATGGCATCCTCTCAGCAGGAACCAGGTCGGAGGTCTTGATTCGGACAAACCGGCTCATCTATCCTCGGTCCTTGTCCTCATCAATGCTAGAGAAGAGAGATTTCGTGGATCGGCGCTACAGCTTTATCAGGCCACCTCGATAAAGACGATGGTTGTATAGCCTAACCAGATGGTCGAGGGTAAAAGGCATCCCCTCGACCTGGCTCGAGAAGTATCTGATCAGATTGACGATGCGCCAGGATGAAGGATAGTTCTGGACGAGCGTCACCTGGTATTGTTGGAAAAAATCGAGAATAATTGGATCTATGGGACCCAGAGATGGATCTGCAGGACCCAGCGTGAATGGGTAGGTATACACGCTTAAGTACCCTGCCTTGTGAGTGGTGGTGTCCTCTTTAGGGGAAGGGATCACCACATCTTTGTTATCCCAGTTACAGTCCTTTTTCACCTACTCGAGCTCATCTTCGGTTATCAAGCAGATGTATTGGGACATGGGCTTACATTGGCCTGGTGTCGATGCAAGTTTTTCGATTTTAAAATCGGTGTTGTTTCACACAGCAGGGGGAATACACTCCTCGATACGAAGTGGCACCACCATTTTACTTTTGGCCGGCCGCGATGATGAATAGGCTTTTTCTTTTTGGGGAACAAATTTAGATGTTTTAGCCATTATGGTTTGTGACAAGGCCAATGTGTATAGGAATTTCCTGCTCGTGCTTTGTCAAATTCTAGTATAGTTTATGATATCGTCCCACAGAGATTGGAACATCTATGCTACAGACTTATAATATTTCAACTACTATTTGAGAGAATCGATTTGATGAAAAGTGAGTGAGGTTTAAAGCTTGTTAATTACTTAAATAAAAACCAAGAACTTTCGGAAGATTTATAATTAAAAAGAGTTGGGAATAGTTGAATTCACTTGATTATATATTATAATAAAATCTCACTATCTACATGTATTTCTCTAAAGGATAATTGCTTATTGCTAATACAATTATATCCTATCTCACCAAGAATTAATCAACTAATAACACTCCGTGAGGTTATGTAATTAATTGAGTTAAAACTAGTGACAGTTAAACCGAAATATCTTCTTGGCTAAATTGTGCTAAAAGATAGTAAAAACTTCGTGAGAATATTTTTACTAAATCATACTCCTACGACTACAATTCCTCTATGAGAATTATAATTGAGGCAAGCAAGATTACCGACTTTTAATAATAGCTTACTAATAATTACTCTCACTTCACTATTTTATTCAATAGTTACTATATATTAATTATGCTCCATGAGAATTACAAAATTAATATGAGAATAACTTAAAGATAAAATATATAGAAGTGATAACAATGATTAGTCAAAAACCATTATCATAGCACAATATAAAATATAAATATAAAGTTTCAAACCTGTCATGACCCGGATTTCCCACCATCGGGAGTCGTGATTGCGTCTACTGTTGGAGCTAGGCAAGCCAAACATTTAAACATTTTCGGAAACAACATAACAATAATAAAATAACGAGTCTTTAAATAAATGCGGAAGTTTAACATTTCTCTACCCAAGACTGGAGTCGCTATCTCACGAACCACTAAAGAGTGCTACAAACAAGTCTGAATAGAAAAAAATACATGATGTCTGTCTCGGTACAATGAAAACAAACAGAAAATATGGAAAGGGACTTCGGCCTGCGAACGCCAGCTAGGCTACCTCGTAAGTCCCTGGACTGAAGAAGGCTCCCGATCAACTACTGCTGTGGTCCAAGAGCTGCTCCGGTACCGTAATCTGTGCAAAAAGCACAGAAGTGTAGCATCAGCACAACCGACCCCATGTGCTGGCAAGTGCCTGGCCTAACCCTGGCGAAGTAGTGACGAGGCTAGACAGGACTACCAAGTCAACCTGTGCAGTTCAATATATATATATGCAATAAAGGAAAGAATACCGAAATTAAACAGTTAACTAGGGAGGGAAGCATGCTATGGGGGAGTACAAACCGGATATAAATTCATCAACTTAAGTAAGAAACAGGGCAATAACAATAATTAACAAAAACAGGAGGATCAACAGTTGCACGGCATCAACCTTCGTGTTTTTACTCTCGTTCTCACCAAAAAACAATCAAATAGAATGCACGGCATCACCCTTCGTGCTTTTCCTCACATAACTCTCATTTCATGGCACGGAATGATCCTTCGTGCAATTATAGTCAAAATCAGAGCACGGAATGTCCCTTCGTGCATAAATAATCAAAACATGGCACGGAATGACCCTTCGTGCAAATATAATCAAACATAGCACGGAATGACCCTTCGTGCAAATATAATCAAACATAGCACGGAATGACCCTTCGTGCATTATCACTCTTCCTCACCCAAACAACAATCACAACCAAACGGGCGAGGGAATAAGCAAATAATAAGAAATGTCCCGGCAAGGGAAAACACAATTAAACAGTTAGATCCCGGCAAGGGAGATAACAATATACTAAAACCATCCCGACAAGGGATTAATCATATCTCTTTCCATTTCTTTCGTTTCTTAGTCAATAGTATTTTTATTGTTCGAGCCAACGCTCTAAAGAATTTACAATTCATAGCCAATCCTCAAACTCTTCACATAATGTAGAATTCATCAATTAGCATAGAAGAGTCTCGAAAATATCAGAAATACGTGCAAACAAGGACCCACGGTCATGCTAGACACCGGTGTATAGATACTCGTCACCATGCCTATACACCGTACTCGATCATTTAGCATTTAGCAATTAATAACACTCTAATCCTATTCCCTCAAGCCAAAGTTAGATCAAACACTTACCTCGGTCCAAAGAATAGCAATCAACTCTCCAATACCGCCTTTCCTCTACAATCTGACTTCGAAACAATGGTGTCTAGGTACAATTAATTCAATAATATCAATTAGGGCTCAACAACATAATCTCATAGCCTAGAAATGAGTTTTCTAGCATTCTTCCAAAAATACCAAAATTCGACACCGGGCCCACATGGTCCAAACACGAGGCTCGGACCAAAACCTAGTCACCCATAACCCCACGAGTTCAAATATATAATTTGTTTTAAGATTCGACCCCAAATTGAGGTTGAATCACCCAAAATTCCCAAAACCTTAACTCTACCCAAAACCCTTAATTTTTACTTTGAATTCATGATTTAGGGCTAGGAAATTAGTGATTATATGAAGAAATTAAGAGAGAATGAAGTTAAGAACACTTACCTAAGAAGCTATGGAGGAAAAGGCTCTTCAAAATCGTCTATGGGGTGTTAGGGAGAAGAGTTCGTGTGGAAAAATGAGGAAAATCCCGTGCTGCTACTGTTTTTAGGCTTTTAAAATAACTGGGCAAAAATGCCCTATGCGACCGCAGAAGAGGGGATGCGATCGCATAGGGTCAGGTTGGATGTGCTTTGCGATCGCAGAAGACACATTGCGATCGCATAGAGTAAAATAAAAGGGGGCTGAATTTTGTACAATGCGATCGCGGAAGCTGTAATGCGATCGTATAGAAGGGTTTCTGGGCCTTGGCAATTTGCTCTATGCGATCGCGGCCTATCCTACGCGATCGCATAGAAGGAAAAATTGGGCAACAGACGGCAACAAATTCTGCTGCATTTTCTAAGATCCAAACACCCCGAACCACCTCCGAAACACTCCCGAGCCCTCGGGGTTCCCAACCAAACACACACACTAACTCAACAACATCCTACGAACTTAACCATGCGATCAAATCGCTAAAATAACATCATAAACAAGGAATCAAACCTCAAAATCATCATTTTTCATTTCTAACTTCATAAATTTACAACTTTAGAAAAACAATTAAACAGAAAAATTCTTTTCCCGGGCTCTAGACCTCGGAATTCGACTCCGAGCATATGCCCGAGTTCCATATTTTTCTACGGACCCTCCAGGACGGTCAAATCACGGGTCCGGGTCCGTTTACCAAAAATGTTGACCGAAGTCAACTTTAATCATTTTAGAGCCACATTTTGAAATTTTTCACAGAATTTAACATATAATCTTTCCCGCTACGCGCCCGGACTGCGCACGCAAATCGAGGCAACTAAAGGTGAGGTTTTCAAGGCCTCGAAAGCACGGAAAAAGAGAGAAATCCGGTGATGACCCTTTGGGTCTTCACATTAACCCACCTCGATAGAGACGGGGACTGTATAACTTGATGAGGTGGTCGAGGGTGAAAAGCATCCCTTCGAATTTGCTCGCGAAGAATCGGAGCAGAATGACAATCCGCCAAAAGGAAGGATGGATTTGACCTAGGGTTATTTGATGTTGACGGCAAAAATTGATGATGACGGGATTGACAAGGCCCAGCATGAAAGGGTAAGTGTAAATACTTAGAAATGTTTTCACATGGGTAGTGATTTCTTCTTCGGGGGCCGGAATAACCACCTCTTGATCTTCCCAATAGCAGTCTTTCTTCACCTGCTCATGGTCACCCTCAATTATCGAGCATATATATCTCGACATTGGCTCGAATCGACCAGGGACAAACGAAGTTTTCTGGACTTTGAAGTCGGAAGTAAGTTCACATCCCCCCAGGAACACACTCCTCAGGGCGTGGCTCCACCAGTGTTTTATCGCCGCTCGGCCGCAATGAAGAAGCTTTTTCCTTTTTAGGAATAATTTTTGAAGTTTTTGCCATTTTTGTATAAAGAAAGAAGGAGAGAATAAAGTTTAGTGTTTTGAGGGAAGGTTGACAACGAAACCTGGAGATTATGTAGAACGGAAAAGCTTAAGAGATGTAAAAAGCTTAAGGGATTAGAAGGAAGTAAAAGTAAAGATTGAATCAATGAGAGAAGGGGCCTATTTAAGGGATTCACGGCGACGGTTCAAAGGCACTGGTGGCCGACCACCAACTGACGCTCATTAATGATTTTGGGAACTGTACCGACGAGACACTTCGGTCGCTTCCGTTCGCTTACGTCATGAGGATGACGTCATGCCAGGTCGAGGTACAAAATCGAAGGCTCAATTCATTTTTTCTAATTACACTCCAAGAAACGAGGGGATTATCTGTATACGGTTAAAATCGGGCCTACCCAGTTTTACTATTTCATCAAAACCAGGGAATTTCATCGAAGGTCAGCCTCATAGTGGATCGGACCAGAGCACGAAGACAAGGTATCGAGTTCTAGAATCAAGGTGCCTGTCGAGATCGAGGCCATCAGCGATGAAGACTAAATATGGCAGACTTCGAGCAAAGCGCAATAACGGAAGAGCGAGATATCCGTGACCAGTCGAAGATCACGGCGGAAATCCGAGAACATATCAAATCAAGGGCGATTGTTTAGGCTAATAATGGGATTTACTTCCATAATTAGAATTGTACCATAGATAGGATTCTTCTACTATATAAAGAGGGTTCTAATCATTTTGTAAGCACCTTATACTCTGAGAATCAAAGCAATATAACGCCTTTTCTTTAGTTCATATACTTGTTCATCAGCTTGTTATATTTTAACTGTTCTTGCACAAATCAGTTCGAGGGTATTCAAGCTCGAGGGTTGAATTTCATTCACACTGGTTTGCTTCATCCTATTCTTGATTTCTGTTACTAGTCTTTATATTTATCAATTGGTATTAGGCGAAATCACGTGTCCTTAAAACCTCATTATAAGTTTAATTATTATTCAATTTTAGGGTTAAACATAAATATTTGAGAGGATGAAAAAGAAATTAGATTAGCAGTGAGTAAAATATCACTTGATTTATAGAGGATAACGAAAAAAGATACATAATAATGTAGATATTAATCCATATCCATACAAAATTCTTTAGGATTTTTATCGTAGTTTATTTCACTAGTTATTAATATAGTCGCAATAAAATACAAATTACATTTTAAAGATCACAGTTTCTGACCGCACCAAAGAAGAAATTTCTTTCAATAAGCGTATTAAAGAGTGCTCTTATACTACCAAAAAAAAAAAAAAGAGTGCTCTTAACTTTCTTATAGATCATAGTTAGTTCTCGAATAAGAGATATTCTTGTTTTCAATCTTAAGAAAAAATAAACACATTAGCAAAGTAAGAGTTTGTTATATTTGAACTTCTCCTTTTGTTTTCTGAAGTAATATAATGATACACATATTTCTACCCTTGTGTGTCTTCTCCCTTCTTTTTAACTTTATCATTTTCAGTATTCAACATCAATTCGGTTTGATTTGCATCAACTAAAAATTTTCATAATGTGACTTAATTTGTATCAACTGATTTTTCAGAACTATAGTGGGATGGTGGGGCCATTCGTTGTGCATGACTAATGATGGATTATCTGTAGATTAAGGTAACAAAGATTGTGTTAAGTCAAATCAAGTGAGATTTGCAAAATGATACTTTTACTAAGCATGTTTTCAAGTCACGTTATACGGAGACATGTTCCCTTTCGTCTACCGAAGGGAAATACACGGCGCCGCTGTTTTTGATTTTGCCCCCCCTTGAATCCCCAAAGACAAACCCTGTTTCAAAGTTTGATAGTATAATTTCCAATTATTTTTGCCTAGTTTAAATAAGTTCTTCAATGTTACTGGAACAGTAAAAAAGCAGTTTGGTGCACAAAATTTTCCGTGATCACATAGGGTTTAAAGAAGAGCCGCACCCCAAGAACTATAATTTAGGCAAGCTACTTTAAATGAGTGACTCATTCTATAATTCGTACTCGTGGCCTATAAATCATACGGATACAAATTTGATTGAATACTATTCTCTCCGTTCCAAATTATATGAACCTATTTAACTGGGCACGGAGTTTAAGAAAAAATGAACGATTTTACAATTTGTGGTCCTAAACAAGTGAAAAAGGGACCTAGAGTATTTGTGTGGTTCTAAAAGCTTCTCATTAAAGGTAGAATTGTAAGTTTAAGCTAAATTGTTTCCAAATTTAAAAAGAAGTCAATTTTGTTGGAACAGACCAAAAAGGAAATATAAAATGAAACGGATGGAATAATAATTTTTGAAAAGAAAATAAGATGAGAAACAGCTCCAATTAGTTTCGCGCCAGGGAGTTTAAACAGTCAAAAAGAAAAAGAGGGAAGATTCAGAAATGGCGGGGTTTTAAAAAAAACCAGAAAAACTAACCCAAAAAGCAACAGTCTGAGCTGGACTCCACGTGTCAATTAACATAACAGATCACCTCGTACCTTACCCTTTGGTCTTCCGCAAAAAGTCATTTCTTATTGTGGATTGGACGTTCTTTTCTTATGAATTTAAATTATAGGCATAGTTACTGTAAACTTTTTTACACCATCAAATTATTTTTATTTATTGTAAGAGGCAACTTAAAATATTTTACAAATACGTTTGTATTTTATTTTAAAAAGATATACGTGTAGATATATTTTAAAAGATTTGATAGTACAAAAAGTTAATATAAATATATTTTTACACGGTATCTTCCTTTTTACCTTCTTGTAAAATTCCTTCTTTTTGCCGTCCGAAACGTAATATCCACGTCAAAATCTTAGTGGGTCCAGTTCTCATTTGTTTGATCTCTCTTTGTTGTGACAACTGACATGCTTGCCCCCACCGTCTGATTTGGCGGGAACATAATGCCACTCTTTTTCCCGCCATTGCTTCGAATTAAAGCCGGCATATAGTTAGTCAACTGCCGCTATTGTCTTTGTAACTGCCGTTTCGGCGCCGTTATCTGACCTCCCACTGGCTGTTATACCACGTCGATGAAATCAAAGAATTCAACTTTTAAATCGGAACATAAATTTTACGTTTAAAATTTTATTAAAATTGTATTGTCACTGTTTAAAAATAAATTGCACTATTTTTTTATTGGTCTGTATCAAAAAGATTGATACATTTTAATATTTTTTTAACATAAAGTATTTAAAACTTACAAATGCTATATATTAAAAAATTCTTTGTAAAGAAAAAAAAATTAATAACGAATATGGAATGAAGAGAGAGTCAAGAAATCTATTTTGGGAAAAGTATTTTGTGAATTAGAAAATATTATTAAGGATAAACTAGTAAAAGTGTTGGTCAAACTAAAAGTGCTTATAAGCTGAAAAGCCATAAGTTGAGGGTGACAACCTTATGACTTATGGCTGATTTTAGCTTATAAACACTTGGCTTATAAGCATTTTGAGTGTTTATTTAGATTTGAGATCATTATTTCCTGTTACTTTTTATTTCTTTTATTTATTATCTATCTATATAGAATAGGAGAAGCAAAAGCACTACATTAAGACAAGTGTCATAACTACAAAAAGCCAAGTGGTATTGTTAAGACAAACTAAACTACTTTTCTAACTAATTTTTTTTTTGAATTTTTAATTTTGAATTAATTAGTTAGACTACTTAAATTAATAAATATAGATATCTTATAATTATCAATTAAAAACGAAAATACAAAAAATATTCTACTCATTCAAATTGGACCAAGAAACAATTATTTATATATATATATATATATATCAGAAATCATACATATACACATAACTAAAATCATAACAAACAAATAGTCATAAATGAAGAATACTAAAAAACAAAATAAAGCAAATGATATCTTAAAAATACATATACTAATTAAATTTCTCATGTAGGAAAAATTAGTAAATAAATAAAACTCATAATTTCATAATGAAAAAAATAATAATATAAAGAAACTATTAGGATATTATACATAAGATAATATATTATATAAAACACATTTTAATTATTAAAAATATTAGTACGTTTTTTATAAAAATAATAAAAGGCTTATCTCTTTATACTTTTGATGAATTCAAAATTATTTAGAAAAAAATGATATTATTTAAATTTTCAGTAAATATAAAATGAGAAAACTAATCAAATATTATACTAATAAAAATGAATGTACGAAAAGAGGTGGATAAAGATAATTTTATAATTTTTATATTTTGAATTAATTAATAAATAAAATATAAATAAATAACACTCAAGAAAATTATTGATAAGTTTAGACAATTGAAGAATTTTAAACAGTATAACATAAGTATAAAAATATATATTTCCAGAATAAGAAAATATATACGTATGTTCTACTAGAAGAGAAGTAATATCAAAATATTAAGCCAATTGACAAATTAATAAAAAATCACATTCGTAAACGTATCTTACTAAGTACTTGTTAATTTAATAAAGAATACACAAAAATAATTTATTTGATTTTTATAATGCTTTGTATCCTTCGATTTTGTATAAATTTTATTATATTTATGTATACTACATTAAATAATAAAATAGTACAACTATTATTTATTAAAATAATATAATATATTAGATTATAATTTTATAAGATAACTATTCCGTCAAATTATTCGCGCATTGCGCGGGTTCTAACACTAGTTTAGAAGAAAAATGACAGCAACAAGAAAATAAAAAGGATTTTTGTCTGGTGGAGCAGGGGATTAATTTATTAACGGCGTTAAAGGACGTGCCACGTCCGAGTAAATGGCAGAGACAACGGCCAATTAGGAACGTGTTTTCTGTACGGCATGCACGTGATTGTCGGAACAAGTTGGGTCCCATGTTTAAGGCGTATTTGCGACCAACACCATTTAAATTTGGTATATATAAATTTTAGAAAAGAGTTTTTCCCCTTTTTCTCTCTCCATTAAGAGCAAAAGTGGGAAAATGTTGGAAATTTAAGATATTATCCATCACTTAAAGCTAACTCAATGGACAATTATGATAATAAGTTTTTGTTAGAGACTATTTTCTTTACTCAAACCAACAAAGATTTCATTCACATGATGCGATGTTATGGAGTAGATATCATTTTGGTGAACACCAATAAATTATGGGATTTTTATATACCTATACACCAGCGGAAATTTTATTATTTTCCCTACTCAAGTTTCAATTTAATTATCTATTATATACAAATTTACCAATTATATACACTTTAGGAATTAAATGAGTATCCCTTTTATATTAGGAATCAATTATTTCCCATCCTTATTCTCTCTCCCTCATGCGCTCTCTCTCTCTCTCTCTCTATATCTCTCAATCCCTAATTGCAGTAATGTAGAGCAAAGGAAAAGAGAGCAGCAATTCCACCATTGACAGCCAGTAAAAAGCTTTGAAGCTTTGAATTCGAATTTGGGTTTTCAAAAAATATTATTTGTTTGAATCGGGTGTTGTTGCAAACAATTGGGAACTCTCTCTACGTCTCTCTCTATCTCTCAATCCCTAATTGCAGTAATGTAGAGCAAAGAAAAAAGAGAGCAGCAATTCCACCATTGACATCCATTAAAAAGCTTTGAAGCTTTGAATTCGAATTTGGGTTTTCAAAAAATATTATTTGTTTGAATTGGGTGTTGTTGCAAACAATTGGGAGCTCTCTCTACACTTCTCTCTATCTCTCAATCCCTAATTGCAGTAATGTAGAGCAAAGGAAAAGAGGGCAGCAATTCCACCATTGACAACCATCAAAACGTTTTGAAACTTTGAATTTGAATTTGGGTTTTCAAAAAATATTATTTGTTTGCATTGAGTGTTGTTGCAAACAATTGGAAATTCTCTCTATGTCTCTCTATATCTCTCAATCCCTAATTTCAGTAATGTAAAGCAAAGGAAAAGAGAGCAGCAATTCCACCATTGATAGCAATTAAAAAGCTTTGAAGCTTTGAATTCGAATTTGGATTTTCAAAAAATATTATTTGCTTGGATTGGGTGTTGTTGCGAACAATTGACAATATGGTTTGGAATTTATATCTCAATTTTGAGGGTGTTTTGGTGAAGATTAGACTTGATTTTGGCTGAATCAGATCGAAACTCAAAGAAGAAGAAGACATGACATACATTATACTGCAGAAATTATAGTAAAGTTGTAGTAAAATTGTAGAAAAATTATATTCTGTTGTTTATATATATTTTTTTATTTAAATATTGTATGAAAGTTTAACAATATTGTATAAAAATTGTATCTAAGTTGTATAATATTGTAGTTGTATATAACTGGATAAAAATAATGTATGAAGTTGTAGATAAGTTGTTAGTTGTATGAAATTTATTTTTACTATGTAGAAATCAGTTACAAAATATATAAAAGATATATTGTATAAAATTTGTATTTAAGTTGTATGATATTTTAGTTGTATTTAACTGTATAAAAAAATATACAGTAGCAAAGTTTGATGAAAATACTTTTAGGTCTATTATAACCAATGCTATTTCCACTTTACTCGTTTTAAAATTAAGTACAAAGAAGATGATTTTTTCCATTTTGCCTTACTGTCGGTAAGGATTTCCAATATCTAAATTACCTTACACAAAATATTTGATGAGGTATTCGTGTTGAAAGTATTTGATGAGGTATCAGAAACTCTTCCACTGATATGGTTGTTAGAGAGATTCAGAATCTTAAATTGAGAGGAAGATCAGAGAACCAACTTGGTAGCGCAATCTGCATCTGATAGATTTGCAAGAAGAAACATGTGTCTTACAAGAAGAAACATGTGTCTATGAATACGTGAGGGTATCTCGCTTTTTCTGTTATTGAATTATACTGATATCGTCTTAAAGTATGCCCTCTTCTGACCTCGGTGAGTGATATCGACCTCGATCTTGGAAAGGAACTTCGACCCCTAGTTCGACGTCCTGGCCTTCCGACGTGGTATCACTTTTTCCATCAGAGGACGAAATTGGGTAGCCCCGATTTCCACCGTATACAGATAGTCCCCTCGTTTCTTAGAGTAAAATGAGAAGAAACGACATGAGCCTCGATTTTCTGGAGACCCCGATAATGACGTCACCCATGACAGAAGCGGTCGAGGTAACCGAAACGTCCCATCTGTACAGTTCCCCAAACCATTAATGCTTGCCAGTGATGGTCGGCCACTAGCACCACCGATCGTCGCCGTGAGCCTATAAATACCAGCTCTTTATGTGAATAAAATTTTTACTTCCATCTTCACCAAGTTTTGTTAAGTCTTTTCCTCTCTCCATCTTTTCTCTTTCACCATCCGTTGCGTCAATTCCGTTAGTATCAAAACACCAATTTCGCCTCTTTCCGCTTCATCTCATCTGGATCAATGGCGAAAACCTCCAAAACCGTCCCACAAAAGGAGAAAACTTCTTCTTCTTCTTCTTCTTCTTCTTCTTCTTCTTCTTCCCGTTCGGCCGGTGACAAAACGCTGCTAGAACCGCTCCCTCACGAGTACGTTCCCGGCCATTGTGTTTTAAAAAACAACTTCAAAGTTGAGAACCCTCCGTCGGTCCTTGGCCGATGTGAACATGTATCGAGGTATATTTGCTCGATACGGCGAAACAGCTCAAGGTTGTGAAGAAAGACTGCAACTTGGGGGGCCGAGGTCGTGATACAAATCCCTGCTCCCGAGGAAAGTATCCACTCAAGTGCAGGGGTTTCTAAATGTTTACACTTACCCCTTCACATTGGGTCCTCTTGAGCTAGTTATCGTCGATTTTTGCAAGACGTATCAGGTTACCCTCGGCCAGGTGCATCCCTTGTTCTAGCGCATAGTAATCATGCTCCGTTTCTTTTCTGACAAGGCTAAGGGGTTGGTATTCACTCTACGCGACCTCATACGGTTGTATCGACCTCGACTTTTTCGAGGGTTGATCAAGCTCAAACACCGATCAACGAAGTTCTTTTTTGCAAGCATCGATGAAGACAAGGACCGAGGTTGGATGATCCGGTTCTGCGGGTAAGGACCTGCAACCTCATCCCCGAGGAGAAACTGCCGTTCCCCTAGAAGTGGAACCCCGAATATAAGTGATGTTTTTATCCATTAATGTTCTTACTCTGTATTTTGCTTTATGTAATGCCTTCATCTATTTCGCAGCGGTTGCTTGAATGCATCACGTGGTTCCCCACCTCAAAGATTGGGTTCAGAAGCTGGCTGCGACTTCCTCCCATACCGAGCGCTGCTGGCATGACTTGGCAAGGGGCAGATGGGAGGCCGAGAATCATGGTAAGTTTACCTTGTGAGCTTTTGGTGCCTTTTTCCTATAACGTTTCTTTTCATTTATACTTGACTCCATTATATGCAGGCCTCGGGTATGTTGCTGAAATGAGGTCGGCCTCACCTGGGGAAGAGGTGGCTCCCAAACCGGCCAAGGACAAGAAAAGGAAAAGGGCCTCACCTTCTGATACCCCGAAGCCTAAGAAGAGTAAGGCTTGTAAGTGCCTCGAAAGAGGGGGAGAGCCGAAGCTTCACCAGTGGCTGGGCCGGTGATGGCCGAGGAGACTCACCCTTGAACTGAGGAGATCTCGGGAGTTGCTCCGAGCAAAGTCCCTGAGTCATCGAGGTTCGAAGATATTTCCTGCCGCAATGGACAACCGGCGAGTGTGCCCGTAGGGTTCGGTTCTAGGGCTCTTCGGAAGGGAGAGAGCGCCCCAAGTGACTCACTTGGGGTAATCAATATTGATGATTCGCCGCCCGACCCTGAATTCTCTGAAGGGCAGTTTCCGAAGGCTCGATCCTCGGAGACCCCCGATGTGGGAACTGCCCACGATGGGGAAGACATATTCAGCGGCTGCCTTGCGGGGGTCGTTAATGTTTCCGACCTAGATCCGGCGTTCATTTTTTATGAAGCCCATCGTCTTCTAAACCAGGTAAATTTCATTCCCTATTATCACGTTTGCTTTTATTTCCTTCTGTCTGATTTATTTCCTTTCTCCATAGGCTGTGAAGCTTCATCGGGAAGCGTCACCAAATCTCAGGTCGAGCTGAACCAGTGTGAGGCCAATCTCAAAAGGCTTACTGAGGAGAGAGACGTCCTCAAATGCCTCAATGTGAAGAAAGAAGGGGAGATCAGGGACCTCCGAGCAGACTTGGCCCAGGCTCGTAAGGAAGAGGCCGAGCTGGACGAGCAGGTAACTATCCTTTTGAAAGTGTATGGTCTCGACTCAATTGTTGAAGCTAATACTTCAAATATCTCAGTTGCAGCAAAAGCTGGAAAGGATCAAGCTGCTCCGAGGGGAAGTCGATCATATCAAAGTCGACAGTGATCGATGGAAGGAGAACATGGACCGCCTTGCTGCGGAGTAAGAGGATGCCTTGGCCAAATTCTCTTCGGCTGAGGTCCAACTTCGGGGCGTCAAAGAGAAAAGTTCAGCCCAGGCCAAAAGGATCGAGGAGCTCAAAGTCGAGCTGGCTGAGGCCAAGGCAGAGGTCGGGGAGACGATGGCTGACCAATCCATAGCCGTGTACTTGGCCGATGCCGAGGCTACTCAAACGCAGCTAAGGGAGGCTTCCGATCGAGAGCGATGGAACAATGACTTGGCAAAGTGTCAATCCCGGAGGGAGACCCTCGAGGAAATCTACGCTCGGGGTTTTGACCTCTCCAAAGAGATAGCTCAAGCTAAGGCGCTTGAAGCTGATGCCAGGTTTCTTGTCTCCTCCGATGACGACGACGATGATGAAGGCAGCCAAGGCGGGTCAGATGACGACGAGGGGCCCGACGAAGAAGCTTCCCCCGAGGGAGAAACCAACCCTGGGCATAGTAAGGATTTTATTTTTCCCTTTTTTTGGAAGACCCCCGTCGGTCCTTTGTACATATTTTTGCCCATATATATATATATATAAAGAAACTTTCCCTTTTGAATGTTTTTTCAAATTTTGTCTCCGGTCATGTTTCTTGACTTGTAAAATTTTTGCACGATCTTATGCTTTAAAAGGTGCGTTCGAGACTTTGGTTTTGGGTGGCTTCCTCGAATTCACTACAGTCGAGTTCAAATATGGTTTGAACTTGAGGCATAGGCCCATTAGGATTTGTGTCCGAGCCCTAGTCGAGCCAGTTTGTATTTGAGCTCGGAACAGTCGAACCCTTGGGTTCGGATGGAGTGAGAACAAGATCTCGAACTCCAAGTGTATTGGCCCTTAGGCTCTTTTGATTGGGCCGATATGGCCTATAAAGTATGACTATTATTCCCATATTTTGGCTTAAAATACTTAGTAAAAATTTCTTTAACTCTTAGCATGTATTTTTTAACCATTGGGTTTTATGAGGGTTCGATGTCGACTAAAACCCCTTTGCTTTTTTGCCTTAACATGTTTGTGTTAAGATAATTTGATACCTCTTAAGGTTTTCCGATGGCTGATTTTATCGAAGCCCTTTTTATTATTTGTCGAGGGTAGCCTTTTTTAGCCGGTTTTTCAAAGAATTCGAAGGCCTATTTTGATTGCGGGATTCGGACGTCTCCGAGCCGCATTAATTTGGCCGTAGCCTTTGGGTATGCCTCTTGGGATTATTCCCTAATAACACTTCGTACAAGTTCGAAGTGTTAGTCCCCGAGAATGATGGCCTTGGCCTATAGATCGAGGGGCGCCTCTTTGAGGTCTTATGAATTCGCGTTTAGATAACTCGAATATGTCGATTGTCGATGACAGTCCCCGGGTGTTCGAGGTATATTTGCGCTTGGCCCTTGAGCCATTTCTCACCAAAGCACAAGTACGGAGCTCATATAGTAGAAAGCTTTCTTTGAGACACAAGATGTTTGATATAGAAAGAATGCTTCTTTGAATAATTTATACATGCGTACATGTTTTGCCATCGGGGTTCGACTAATTTATATGGACACAGTTCATTCGACCGTTTGGCCCATTACAAACTTTTCCTATCGAAACCCTTCGACATGAAGTACTTTCCCCGAAAACATAATATCCGACAGTGATGCCCCCCAGTATTCGAGGTTGATTGCAAAGAAGCCCTGGATACTGTTGAATTTTCCTCAGGTAGCACATAATGTTGTCTCGTTAAAAACCTCGCTGGAAAAACCCATCTGGGATAAAAACCGATCTAAGGGAAAAAGAGTGCAACGCGTACTTTAAAAACTAAGGTCCTCGTGTTGAAGAGTTTCTCGACGTCTTCGATCGAATACCTGCAATAAGTTAGTATCAAATACAAATGGAAAGGGTGAAAGTCATACCTTAGCAATAATACCGTTTGAGGAGTGATACATTCCAATGGTTTGGCAATTGTTCGCCCTCCATTATGCCAAGTTTGTAAGATCCCTTTCCGATGATACCGAGGACCCGATATGGTCCTTCCTAATTTGGGCCTAGTTTCCCTTAGTTTGGGTCTCGAGTGTTGAGGGTGACTTCCCACAGAACTAAGTCCCCGATTCCAAAGTGGCGAAGGTTGTTTCTTCTATTATAGTATCTCTCGATTCTTTGTAGCCATCCGAACGAGCATAGCTTCTCATTTTTCATCCAATAGCTCGAGGCTAGTATTCATAGCCTCGTGATTTGATTCTTCTGTTGTATGTCAAAATCTGGCGCTAGGTTCCCCGACTTCGACCGAAATCAAGGCCTCGGAGCCATATACCAAGGAGAACGGGGTCGCTCCCGTAGTGGACTTTGATGTTGTTCGATATGCCCAAAGAACTTTATGTAACATTTCTCTCTATTTCCCCTTGACGTCGTTCAACTTTTTCTTAGTTTAGAATGATAGTCTTGTTCGTCAACTCGGCCTGTCCGTTCCCACTAGGATGATACGACATTGATAATATCCTTTTTATTTAATGATCCTCGAGGAATTTCGTTACCTTGTTGCCGATAAATTTCTTTCCATTGTCACACACTATTTCGGTGGGTATCCCAAACCGACATACGATGTGATCCCAGATGAAGTCTATAACCTCTTTCTCTCTCACTTTCTCGAACGACTGTGCTTCAACCCATTTAGTGAAATAGTCAGTCATAAATAAAAATGAATTTAGCTTTACCTGGGGCCGTTGGCAGAGGGCCGACGATATCCATCCCCCATTTCATAAATGGCCGCGGGGATAGGATCGAATGAAGTTGTTCTCCGGGTTGATGGATCATCGATGCAAACCTTTGATATTTATCACATTTTCGAACAAACTCCTTAGTGTCTTTTTCCATGGTATCCCAGTAATATTCTGCTCTATTGATTTTGTGAATCAACGAATCTACGATTCGGCGTCGGAGTGGTTCCCACAAGTGCCTTCATGGACCTCTCATAAAACAAAATTGGTAGCCCCTGGTCCTAAGCATAATGCCAATGGTCCATCGAATGTCCTTCTGTATAATGTTCCATCTTCATCCACTATGAATAGAGCAGCTTT
This sequence comes from Nicotiana attenuata, assembly GCF_001879085.1. Classification (NCBI taxonomy): domain Eukaryota; kingdom Viridiplantae; phylum Streptophyta; class Magnoliopsida; order Solanales; family Solanaceae; genus Nicotiana; species Nicotiana attenuata. The sequence goes on from NC_031996.1 coordinate 40,986,005, forward strand.
GGTTCGAGGGACCTCGACTCTTTAGGATCTAATGGGAGCTTTCCGTTCTTCAAGTACTCAATATATTTATTCCTCCAATCCCATGTTAAGCTTGTAGAGTTTATCTCGGCATGACCTTCCTCGATCACAGATCTCGAGAGTTGAACGATAGTCCCCGAGCTGATCTCGTATTCCTCGACCGATGACCCCAAATTTGCAAGTGCATCAGCCTCACTCTTTTGTTCTCGAGGTACATGCTATAAAGTACATTCCTTGAAACAGTGCAATGTTACCTGCAGCTTGTCTAAATATCTTTGCATTCTATCCTCTCGGACTTCGAAGTTTTTGTTTACTTGGTTTACCACCAGTAAATAGTCACACTTGGCTTCAATGACTTTTTCTCCCAAGCTTTTAGCTAGCTCGAGACCTGCAACCATGGCCTCGTAGTCGGCCTCATTGTTAGTCAACCTAGAATTTTTGATAGACTGCCTAATAGTGCTACCCGTGGGCGGCTTCAAAATGATGCCTAGCCCGGACCCCTTCACATTCGAAGCACCATCTGTGAAAAGGGTCCATACCCCCGATGATGTGCTTGGTTTTAACAAGAGTTCTTTTTTAACTTCGGGTACGAGGGTTGGCATGAAATCGGCATTTAACTGTCTACGACGGTGATGTCTTCGATGGCCTTAATTTTATCGGGGTTGATCTCGATCCCTCAATTTGACACCATGAAGCCCAGGAATTTCCCCGAACTGACCCCGAAAGCACATTTCTCGGGGTTGAGCTTCATGTTATATTTCCTTAAAATCCCGAACGTTTCCTGCGAATGAGCCAAATGGTCCTCTACGCACAGGGACTTAACTAGCATGTCATCGTTATAAACTTCCATTGACTTACCTATTTGTTCTTCGAATATTTTATTTACTAGGCGTTAGTAAGTAGCTCCTGCAGTTTAACCCGAAGGGCATTACATTATAGTAATAATATGTTCCATACTTGGTGATAAATGAAGTCTTTTCCTGGTCTTTCGGGTTCATTTGAATTTGATTGTACCCGGAATAGGCATCGAGAAAGGTAAGGATCTCGTGGCCAGCCGTGGCATCGATCATGCGATCGATGTTAGTGGAAAAGAATCTTTAGGGCATGCCTTGTTTAAATCCTTATAATCTACGCACATTCTAAGTTTGTTCCCTTTTCTAGGGACTACGATTACTTTGGCTAACCATTCGGGATATTTACCTCCCGAATGGACCCTATTTTGAGAAGTTTAGTTACCTCATCCTTTATGAATGCGTGCTTTACCTCGGACTCGGGCCTTCTCTTTTGCTTCACTGATTTGAACCTAGGGTCAAGGCTTAGCCGATATGTTTTTATCTCTGATGGGATCCCTGTCATGTCTAAATGGGACCAAGCAAAACAGTCTATGTTATCAATAAGAAATTGAATAAGCTTTTTCCTGAGTTTGGGGGTTAATCCCGTTCCCAGGTATACCTTTCGCTCGGGTAGGTACTCGATTAATATAACCTGTTCTAGATCTTCGACCGTTGATTTGGTGGTGTCCGAATCTTCGGGAACGATAAAGTTTGAGGAGTTAGAAACTCCTCTTCTTCTTCTTCTATCCCCTACTTCCTCGATTCGGTCAAGGCTGGTGGTTGTGGTTGATATTTGGCTTCCTGTTTACCTTTGATGCCCGACCTTTCCGAGGTTGATAGTGTTGATATCGGTGTTACCTCATCGACCGCAAACATTTCCTTTGCGGCATGCTGCTCCCCGTATACTATTTTTACACCGTCCGTTGTCGGGAATTTCATCATTTGGTGGAGAGTCGAGGGGACTGACCTCATGTTGGGGATCCAAGACCTCCCGAGTAGGGCATTGTACCTTATGTCGCCCTCGATCACATGGAATTTGGTATCTTGAAAGGTTACAGCCACGTTCACCGGCAAAATAATCTCCCATTTAGTTGTTTTACTAGCCATATGAAAGTCGTTTAAGACCTGAGCTGCGGGCACAATCTGATCTTGTAGGTCGAGCTGCTCCACGACCCTTGATCGGATGATATTCGCTGAGCTACCTGGATCCACTAAAACACACTTAACTTTGTGTGGCTGAGAAATGCCTTCTGCTTCTTCGTCGTTGAATGATAAGGAGCCTTCAGGCACATAATCTTGGGTTCGTTTCTCCCTGGTATTTGATACCTTAGTGCGTTTGAATATGGGTCCTTGTGGAATATCGACGCACCGACGATCATATGAATGACATGCTAGGGTTCCTCCTGTTCATTTTTCCTGTTGGCGTCCCTTTCTCTGAAATGATTCTTGGCTCGATCGCTGAGAAACTCTCGAAGGTGGCCCTCATTGAATAGACGGGCTACCTCCTCTCTTAATTGCCTGCAATCCTTGATCTTTTGGCCATGCGTGGCATGATACTTGCGCTTCAAATTTGGGTTTCTTTGGGAAGGATCGGTCTGTATGGGTCTGGGCCACCTAGTATCTTTGACCCTTCCGATTGCTGATACAATGCCCGATACGTCGATGCTAAAGTTATATTCTGATAATCGAGGTGCCTCTATGGGATCGGTATGCTTATCAAAACCACTTTTGCTCATAAGTCCTCGAGAATTCAGTCATCGATCACTTCTTAGATCATTCCGTGCGGAATTACGTCATGAACTATTGTTCCTTCGATCTGCGGCATATGGTTGATCTCATTCTCTGTTCGACCTTGGTTCCCTATCGACGTCCCTTGGGGTTTTAATTGCCGAATTGTTCGGATGTACTGAACCAGAAGGGGCACCTAATTGATCGTCCTCGACCCTGATCTTCGATTGATATCGATTGTGCATATCATCCCAAGTTACAGCTGGAACTCGACCAAATTTTGTTTCAACTGTCGTGATGCTTATGAACTCCGCTCGTTCAACCTTTGGGTGAAAGCTTGAACGGCCCAATCATCTGTGACCGGTGGCAACTCCATGTGTTCCATTTGGAATCGGGATACGAACTCCCTTAACATTTCGTTATCCCTTTGTCTTATCTTGGAAAGGTCCGATTTTCTCGTTGCGACCTTTATGGCCCTGGCGTGTGCCTTCACGAAAGAATCTGCTAACATCGCAAATGAGTCGATGGAGTTTGGTGGCAGGTTGTGATACCAAATCATTTCTCCCTTTGATAAAGTTTCCCCAAATTTTTTCAACAAAATGGACACAATTTCATCATCTTCTAAGTCATTTTCCTTTATTCCACACGTGTACGAAGTGATGTGTTCATTAGGATCGGTGGTCCCGTTGTATTTAGGTATATCCGGCATACGGAACTTCTTAGGAATGGGCTTCGGAGCCGCACTTTAAGGAAAAAGCTTCTGCACGAACCTTTTCGAATCCAAACCTTTTAGGATCGGGGGTGCCCCTGGTATCTGATCAACTCGGGAGTTGTATGTTTCCACTTTTTTATCATTATCTTCGATTTTCTTCTCTCCTGACTCAATTCTTTTGGTGATCTCCTCGAGCATTTTCATTATTGCAAGATCAATCCCTGATTTGTTATTCGACCTTTCTGGCACTGGCACGGTACGACGAGTGATTTCTGGCTCGACCCCACTTGGAGTCCTATGTTGATTTTACAATAGAGCGATTGCAACCTGCTGAGCCTATAGCATCTCGAATATCACCTTGAGATTAAGTCCTCCGTCTCCTCTGCCTTGTGTACCTTGACCACCAGATCGGCCTTCCCTGCGTACACTCCCTTCGGGGTCCACGCCTAGGTCCGCCTTTAGAGCAACGTGTGAACTGATATCGACTGGATCGGCAACCGGTGCTCCTCCGAGATTAGCCGGTGGCATCTCGGCTCCTAGAGCAATTACATTGTCATTTTCCCCGTGAAATCCGAGACCATCATCACCATGTACGGGTGCGTTTTGTGAGTTTGGCATGTTTTAACCTGAGAGCAAAAATACTTGACAAGAACAAGTGTGAAATAACGTGCGTGTTATCAGAATCAACACTGAAACAATCAGTATTATCCTTAGCCCCACAGTGGGCGCCAAATTGTTTACCCTAAAATTCGAGTAACAATTAAACTTATATTGTGGTTTTAAAGATATGTGATTTAATCCAATACCAATTGATAAACAAGGAATTAAGTAGATAAATTAAAGAATAAAATAGATCAAACAGGTATGCAAGCCAAATCTCGACCTCGACCTATGGTAGTCTCGAGGTGCGATAATACGAATAGCAAATGATAAAGCAACTCTGATGAATAGTAAGTGAAATAGCAAGAATTTAACGAGCGTATATTTTCTTATCAGTGAACAATCATGCCTACAAATGAACGGGATCCCCATTTATATAATAGGGGAGTCCTAAATAAGGTACACTTCTAATTATAGTAGGAAATCATATTTGACAACCGATTAACCGCCGAGGACCAATCCATTACGAAATTCACGCCGTGATCTTCGGTCCGTTGCGGGTATCTCGCTCTTTCTGTTACTGGATTATACCGATATCATCTCGAAGTCTGCCCTCTTCTGACCTCGGTGAGTGATATCGACCTCGATCTTGGAAAGGAACTTCGACCCCGAGCTCGACGTCCTGGCCTTTCGACGTGGTATCACTTTTTTCATCAGAGAACAAAATCGGGGTTACCCCGATTTCTACCGTGTACAACCCCTATTGCTTTCTTTCTTCCTAATAGTCCTAATCATATACTCCATCTCTAAATTTATACTTCACTTTTCAGTATTTTCAACTGTATATTTAACATTTGCCTACCCAGAATTTACTAAATAATTTATACTCATGTATATACTCAATACTAGTCAAACTATATCCATTTGGGTCTGAATGAATGTGTATTTAAATAAAGGAATATTTTTTATGCTAGCGTATATCCGTTATTGTTTAGCCGCATTCCGTTCCCACCAACTACTTGAATATTAGATTTTTCAATAGTAATCAGTAAATTATTTTTAAAAACGTCGTGCTAAATACAGGCCTGAGAAAAACAATTATAATTATACATTCTTTCAGATTGAGTAGACAGCGTGCTTCCACGAACATTTGTCAAGTAATGCTCGTGAGGTTGTATGCCATGACCAAATTGAATAATGCTATAGATAAACAGCTTGCAATCTTCATTCAATGTTTTTTTTTAAATACAGTGGTGGATCAAAACAATTGATCCACAACTGACTCGAAATATTATAGTATATAAAAAGATTTAATTATTCGATGTTTGGAACCTATTGACTCGATTACTTCAGATGCGCGCTGTAGAAATTTCACTATGAGCGCATGGTTTAACGCTCTCTACTAAAGGTGATAGTGCTACTAGGGTTTAAACTTGCGACTTTTAATTAAGGCTAGAGGAACCTTTACTAGTAAAAAAAATATACTTTTGAGAATCCATTCTCTTAAACTCAGAATGTCTAAATTCTCAGAATCTGATTTTAATTATTGAGAAAAATATTATAAAAAAAGAAAGATATGGATATCTTGAGGGACATGTAAATATTTCACTGGCCATGATGTCCAAAATGCCTTCATGTCACGTGATTTAGGCAGTGAAATGAATTCATACTTTTCAACTGGACAAAGAAAAGAAGTAAATGGGAGATGCTTCATTCTTTTAATACTGTCACTGCTCTTTTCCTAGTTAGGTATTGATATTATGGAGACAATGCGAAACCACTAGAACGTGGAACTGTGAGGCAAACGTTCTATACATGTTCATTTATCGTGACTAAAAAACATACATTTATTTATATGGCCAAAAAATAATTATATTTATATTATATAACATTAAAACTTTTGGTGTTGGGTTATTAAAGTTAGGTGGATGTAGAATGTGGCCACCGGAGTGACAGTAATGTTCTCCTCATGGTTTTCCAGTATTAAAGATTAATTAGGCGTTTGGCCATAAACTTTGGAAGTTTTTTCAAAATAGAATTAATCTAATTTTTGTGAGATTTTGCAAACCAAAACTTCAAATCCCAAAAATAGCTTAAGACTTTTTTTGGGGGGCCAAATCATTACCAATTGGGACGTTTTAGCTGAAAAAGGGGACTTTTAACATGTCAAAACTTGCCCTAAAAAATGTTAAAAATACATTATGAATTATACATCAAACTTCACCCAAATAAGCTTTTTCAAAAAATATTTAGGAATCTGTGTCCAAACAGGTCCTAAGAGTACAACAATTTATATAATTGGTTATTTGGTTGAATCAAGTGATCGACGTTGGAAAAAAATCAAGTGATTGAATTAATAAGAGTTATAAGAATTCAAATAATTGTAAAGAAAAGTGATTCAAGTTCATCAAATTAATCATACATATAAGTTATTTTCCTCCATTTGGTTTATACATTTTCCTTAAGGAAAACATTAACTTTTAATAATTTAGGCTAATTTCCTTGAAGAAATATTTTTTTACATACCAAAGATTCCTTCTTTGATAAACAGATATAACCGTAAAAGCTAGTAATCTTTTGCTTTAATTTTATGGACCTAGCTGTTTGTACTACGTAATTTGTTGGTTAAGTATGACTATTTATGTGTAGCAATTTTAACTTAATAAGCATCTTATTCTCCACGTCTTACTACTATTATTCTTTTATTATAGTGTCTTTAATTATAAATTAATTTAGATTTGCATGAAAGCTTTCGAACGTGTATCGTGTCAAGCATTATGGCCTTACATTTAAGTAGGTTACAATATATAGCTGTACAATTAATTACTATTTTTTTAAAACTATAATCTTGTGGTCCTCAGCAATTTGTATTGCTAAACGATAACAAGCTAATTTTTAGCTGCTATATGGCATCTCTTGGTAAATGAAGATGACGCGAAAATAAGACATCTTTACAATATTCTTTTTAAATTAAAATGACTATCCTTCTCATTAATTTGGTTCCACACAATTGATCATATTAGGGTTTCATATTGAGAAATAGATCGTTACTATCATTGAATTAATTAACTCTATACTCGGTATAAATTTTTGAGAATAAGTATTGTTCGACCAAAAAGATTTAGACTTTATGTTGAACTAATTAAATGAGAAGATTTTAGGTAAATCCTAGTCAAAGATAATTTACTCTAGATCTAAGATAGAAGATATGAGTAAGAAAAATAAGCAAGCATAAGATTTAGCTATAACATTGATTAAATCTCATTATATAAGAAGAGGATGGCGATTTTCATAATATTAAACAACAATGAAAATTACATGGATGAAAAATGGGTCACCGATCCTTAACAAGGTAAAACCCTCTACCTTTGATATGATGAGGTTAACGACATATATTGAGGATCTGAGCTTCCTCGCTTCTTTCTCCTTCATGGGGAGAGAGAGAGAGATGGAAATCCTTTCTCTTTTCAGAGAACATGTCTGCGTGTATATTTGTTCCCTTTTCTTCTTCTTCTCACTAACTTTATATACTAGGTCTTCTTTTTTACCCAACGGTCATTCACCATAGTACTTAAGTCGTTTGACTATATTACGGGTTGACCTTTGAAATGTCGTAACATCCAGTTCGCCGCTCAAGCGTTCTGAATACATGATCTCGGCCGTGGCCGAGGTGCGTGTCGTTATAGCGATGTATGGATACGACTTTGGCCCAAGCAACTCTTCGTCGTTCCCTTCCACGCAGATTCTTGTCTAGTCAGATTTCGATCCATAAAGTTAGACCCTCCGCCTGTTGGGGTCGCCTCTTGGCGAGCTCGATGGATGGACTTTGTCAATTCAAAAATTGTGAGAAATCTGAGCACTTTATGCGAGAGGCAAGCACCTCGTGGCGAGGTAGCGACATGATGTTTCGAGAGCTGCGTCAGACCGTCACGTCAGTTCAGAATGTTATTAATAATTCTCATGCGTCATTATGTTGCACGTTTTCTATGCATCGCGTTGTTTCCTGTGCCCTTTCCATTTTCTAAATGGCGGTGTTTGGTTTTCCCGCTCTGCGGTATTTGGTTTTCCCGCTCGGGACATTTATATCCCTATAAATAGGGGAGAATCTTCCATTTGAATGTTACGCTTCTTAATCGCTCTGGAGAGGTTTTTGCAACTCTTCTTCTTCTCCTTCAGTTTCTCATATTTATATTTCTGTTAGAAATTCTTGTGACCGCTACCTTTTTCCCTTATCATTCCGGTTTCTCTCAATCAAAGAAAAGATGGCTAGCGCATCTTCCAACCCCGATAGAGCCGTTGGTGCTCCGGTGCCGGAAAATGATGTTCCCTTAATCGAAAAGGGAGTGGGTACGGCGGAGGACGAGAGTTTTACGATGGTAGATGAGGTGGTTCCTCGTCCAGGGAAGGCGAGGACTGATTTCAACGGCCCTGCTGGGGATGAGCCGGAACCTGTATTCTCAGCTATGGATGCTGCGGCGCTCACGTCGTTCAAAGTCAAATGGGGGATTCCCGATCATATTGAATTAGTGCCGGCGGGTCGGGACATAGTGCATATACACCGCTTGCGCTATTGCGCGTTCTACGCATATCCATTTATCATTGGATACACGCTTCCCCTTCCCTCGTTGGCGGTGGACTTCTGCCGCTTCTACGAGGTGTGTCCGGCTCAACTCTCTCCGTACGTATACAAGCTCTTCCTTATGCTTAGCAAGTACGCGGAGCTAGCCGATCAGGGGATTTCTCTACAACACATGCTTCATCTCTTCGCCCCTCATTTCCTTAGGGGCACGATGATTCACATGAGCAACCGAGGAACCAAGGGTTTGGTGGTAAAGATGGATGACAAGCCGTCGTTTTTGGGAGAATTTCTTCTACATCCGAACAGAGCACGTGGTGTCGAACCCTGCCGGGTTTCCTGAGGCGTGGAATTTTGCCCGTAAGTCTCCCTTTCCTTTTATTATATTACATTTTTCTTGAACATGGCTGTTGGTCGTCTCTCTTTAGTGATCGTAGTGTTTCTTGTTTTTGCAGCCGAGAGGGTGTCTCCTCCGCAAGTTGCCAACATTCGCAAATGGGTGAGCGCGATTCTTCCCCACACGATGGGAATCCGCGAATGGGCGCCTTTTTATGACAGGCTTGGGCGCAAACCTTCCACTGGTAAGTCAGCTTATTTTGGCCTTAGTTGTTTTATTCTTTGCTCCGTCCTTTTCTTTGTCTTTGTTTGATCGAATTTCTTATCGACATGTCGGAGAGGAACGAGAAGGACAAGGGCTCCTGCCCTTGCTTTCAGTCAATCGTCTTCCTCTGCCCGACCCGTACCAAGAGCAACTGTGGACGAGGGCGGCCGAAGTTTAGTTGCTCGGCGGGCCGGGTCCGCGACCGAACCCGTTCGTTTGGAGGTTGCTCCTCGATCAGAGACTTCGATCCCTACAGTTTGTTCAAAGGGTGAACCTTCTTGTGGCAGTGGCGAAGAGGCCCCGTCAAAGAGGCGGAGGATAGTGTTGGTAGGGGCGTCTTTGGCTGAAATGCCCTCGAAGGGCGACCTCATTTTGGTGGTGCCTGAAACCGGCGGTGGTGCCAGCCTAAGTGTGGAGACGATGCCCGTTGCGGGTGTGGAAGAGGGTGCTGCGGCAGGGGGACAGAGTTTCGAGGCTGCCGCGAGTGTTCCGAGCGGCCCATCGATGTCTCGACCGGCCCGTATCCCATCTTCGCTAGTGAGAGGTTGAAGGGCGTAGTGGTGGAGGATTATGAATCTGATTCTGACATCGATCCCGAGGACCTGAGGATGTTTGAGGAAGGCTTTTCCAGGGTCGATGTGAGGGTGGAAGGCCCTTTCCGTGTGCTCGAAATCTCGTCGGATTTTAACCTGTTGGAGGACACGGTGGATTTAGTGCCTCATTTTGATCTTCTGTACTCCGCTGCCGAAAGCATATTTCTTTTGGAGATTAGTGATTCTGGTTTGTCACGCGGTATGGCGGGGATGGCCTTGAGAGTGAGTTTCCTTTTGTTATTTTCTCTGTCTTGTACCATTTGCATTCGCTGATTCTTCTCTTTTTTAATACTTATATGCTGGAGATCGAGAGTGCTCGTAGGACTGAGACGCGGGCTGATGTCTTTCTAAAAATGGCCGAGAAGTATCGGCGGTATCGCAGCAGGTGTCGTGAGATACATGAGCAACTTAGGGCGGGCACTAATACTCAATCTGTCAGGGAGGAGTTGGAGAAAAGAGGCGAGGACCTGATGCGATCTATCTGCAGATGCAGCGAGCTCGAGGAGCTGCTTAGTGCCAAAGACGAGGAGCTCGAGGTGGGCAAAGGGGTTGCAGCGGAATGCGAGGACCATCAAGCGAAGGTGCTGTCTTTGCGAGCCGAGCTTGAGCAGAATGTCAGTAGAGTCACCAACCTAAGTGCAGAGTGGACGGAGAAGGTAGTTGAGCTAGAAACGAAGGTGGCCGAGTTGGAGAGAGCTAATAGAGCTCGAGTGGCGGTGGCGCTGGAAGACACTATCCGCATCCTCAGGTCTGAGCGGGAAGCTGAGAAGGCGATGGCTGCTCAGAGGGAAGCGCAGTTGGAGGAGCGGATCGGTGAACTTGATCGGGATGCTTCGAGCCTGGGAGAACGAGTTACGGCTCTCGAGGCCGAGAAGGCGCAGCTGTTGGCTCAGGCCTGCCTTCAAGAATCTGCCCATGTTGCTGTTGTCCATGTTGAGGCCCAACGATATATATATATATATATATATATATATATATATATATATATATGGGTTTGTGGACGGCAGGGAGCGTTCTTGAGGCCGCTTTTGAAGATGCTCGGGTGAAGGCACGCGAGGCTCGTTTTGCCTGCGGTTATGACCCTGCGACACTGGAGGCCGCTGGGGGTGCTGTAGATGGGCTTCCTTCGATGATGACAATGCCGGAGAAGACGGTGGTGGAGATGAGGCCGAATGAATTTTTTATAGCTCTCTGTACTTAGTTCTTTTTTTTTCTTTTGTTGTTGCTGGGTGGCCCCCCCTTTTTGGCCCTTTGTAAAATATATTTTCTTTGAATGAAATGGTCGTCTTGTCTTCGTTCGTGTGTTTTTGGCTTTTCCTTCTCTTTTCCCTTCTGAATTTCTTGGATTTTCTCGCACTAAGTCCCTGACTTCTGGTAGTTGATCCAAGTGGGTTCGATTTTGACCCGCTAATTTGAACTTGACTTTGTTAAACCGAGCGGGGTTGAGTCTCGTCTTGCAAATTTTGAGCGAAGCCAATTTGGATTTGTTAATTCGATCGAGGTCAAATTTTTTCATACCGGTTTCGAGCGAAGTCACTTTTGACTTGTTAGTTCGAGCGAGGTCGAACTTCATCTCACCAACTTGGGCGAAGTCACCTCGGACTTGTCAATTCGAGCGAGGTCGAATTTTGTCTCCCCAACTTGGGCGAGGTTAGTTTTGACTCGTTAGTTCGAGCAAGATCGAAATTCACTTTCGCTTGGCGGTGGTCGGGGGCCACATGGGTGTTAATTTGAACGAGATCAAATTGTGGCCCGCGATGAGTTCGAGTGAGTATGTTAACTTGAGCGGGATCGAATTTTATTCACTTGGTGACGATCGGGGGCCGTAAGGGTGTAAATTCGAGCGAGGTCGAATCGTAACCTGTTAGGAATTCGATCGAGGTCGAACCTTCCTTCCGCTTGGCGATGGATGATGGCCGTAAGGGTGTAGAATCGAGCAAGGTCGAATTGTAACCCGTTGTGAGTTCGAGCGAGGTCAAACTTTCCTTTCCCTTTGCGATGGCGGATGTCCATAAGGGTGTAGATTCGAGCGAGGTCGAATTGTAACCCGTTGTGAGTTCAAGCGAGGTCGACTTTCCTTTCGCTTGCGATGGCCATAAGGGTGTAGATTCAAGCGAGGTCGAATTGTAAGCCGTTGTGAGTTCGAGCGAGGTCGAACTTTCCTTTCGCTTGGAATGGCCATAAGGGTGTAGATTCGAGCGAGGTCGAATTGTAGCCCGTTGTGAGTTCGAGCGAGGTCAAACTTTACTTTCGCTTGGCGATGGCCGATGGCCATAAGGGTGTAGATTCGAGCGTGGTCAAATTTTCCTTTCGCTTGGCGATGGCCGATGGCCATAAGGGTGTAGATTCGAGCGAGGTCAAATTTTAACCGGTTGTGAGTTCGAGCGAGGTCGAACTTTCCTTTCGCTTGGCGATGGCCGATGGCCATAAGGGTGTAAATTCGAGCGAGGTCGATTTTCCTTTCGCTTGGCGATGGCCGATGGCCATAAAGGTGTAGATTCGTAATATTTAGTCGGCTGAACCGGCATAAGATTGCCATGGCGAGCATACGTGCAAGCTTTTTGTGCTTATGTTCTGCCTGTGTTGGAGAGACTTTATGTTCCATGGGCTTACCGCCCAATCCCAGGCTGTGGAGGTTTTTTCTTATTAGTGCCGGCTTGTTCTGAGCCGTTTGTCTGTTATTCGCAATATTATACGGTGTGGAGGGTTTTGCTCGACCGTTGCCTTCGGACGATGTGGTGCGGAACGTTTTCCTGGCGTGTTGTTTTTGTGGTGTTTGTTCCTTGTTCGCGCATCTGGGAGAGTGCTCATGTTCCTATCCCAATCCAGAAAGAAGGAAAAATAACAAGTTAAAACCAAACGAAGTCGTCCGTTACCTTGACCTGATTGGCTGGCAAGGTGAGAGGGGCGTTGTAGAACGACTCATTTAGTCTCGTACTCGAATGACAGTTTCAGATTTGGTAGCTCCGTGCCTAGCTCCGTCGTTAGTCGAGTTTGGACTTCTTACGGACTGACAACTTACTTCGTCCGTTGGGACCTCGAACTCGAGTCCCCATTCGATCCCGTCCGGGGTGCACAAAAATAAAGGAAGCATAAGTTATATTCCGTACATACGGGTAGGATAAGCTTGTTATTTCGAAGAATCATACAATAGGCTATCTTCCTTTCCTAAGAGGAGGGGGGGGGGGCAATGCGTACGAAGTATGGGCCGGTATCTATCATTAATATAGCAGATAGGACCACAGACGTGCTTAGTGTGTAGTGTCGATAATTCTGCTTTGACAGCTCATACTCACGTCGTGCCAAACTCATCGCTTCGGTAAGACGTGGATTTTGCATAGACATCAGACTTTGATTTCATGTAAAGATCTGACCCTGGCCGGTTTGGTTATTTCAAAAGCTTGCCTACGAAGTTCTCAGATTGGTGTATGCAAATGAAAAGGGGGAGGTTGCGATAACCGGGAAGTGCAACTCTAGCTGACTTTAGATCTAGAGGAAACTAATTTTGGCCAGAAAATCCACACTGACGGCGCAAAATTGTTTGACCAAAAAGATTTAGACTTTTTGTTGAACTTATTAAATGAGAAGATTTTAGGTAAATCTTAGCCAAAGATAATTTACTCTCGATCTAAGATAGAAGATATGAGTAAGCAAAATAAGCAAGCATAAGATTTAGTTATAACATTGATTAAATCCCATTATATATGAAGAGGATGGCAATTTTCATAATATTAAACAACATTAATAAAAAATACATGGATGAAAAAGGGGTCACCGATCCTTAACAAGGTAAAACCCTCTACCTTTGATATGATGAGATTAACGATATATATTGAGGATCTGAGCTTCCTCCCTTCTTTCTCCTTCATGGGGAGAGAGAGAGATGAAGATCCTTTCTCTTTTCAGAGAACATGTCTGCGTGTATATTTGTTTTTAGTCCCCCTTTCTTCTTCTTCTCACTAAGTTTATATACTAGGTCTTCTTTATCCAACGGTCATTCACCATAGTACTTAAGTCGTTTGACTATATTACGGGTTGACCATTTGAAATGCCGTAACATCCAGTTCACCGCTCAAGCGTTCTGAATACATGACCTCGGTCGCGGTCGAGGTGCGTGTCATTATAGCAATGTATGGATACGACTTTGGCCCAAGCAACTCTTCGCCGTTCCCTTCCACGCAGATTCTTGTCTAGTCATATTTCGACCCATACAAGTATATGGTTCTATTTGTACTTAACAAATTATTATCACACACCAAATAATCACGCCTTGAAACATGATAATATGATGTATAGATGAAAATTGAGTTGATAGCCAATATAGTTGGTGATGTTCTATTTCCATGTATATATATGAAGATCATGAAGAAGGATCAATTTAATTTAGATAAGTCTTAATAAATAAAACCAACAAAGACAAACAAAAAAAAGAATTAGAATAAAAGCTCGATTTCTTTTACTAGAATTGAGGTTAAATGTTGGGACCTTCAAAAAGAAGGAATCTCTGTATAATTATTCGAAAGATTGACATGTTTTTAAGAAATCACTTACCCAAAAAATCACTGTTTTGAAAACCTTTTTAATGTGTAAGCAATTAAGGCATACGAGTAAACCAAATCTAAAAATATTACTAATAAAATCACAAACTAGTTAACATCCTTTCTTAGAAACCTATAGACCTATGAAAAATGAGCTTGAATTTAAAATTAGTGCAGAAAAAGGAAGCAAATTAAAATTCATGTTAACCATTTGATTACAAAATAATTTAACTGCAATAACGGGTAAGAAATCTCAATACGCTTATTCTTAGATGATTGTTAAGCAATGAGTTGATTTTAGAAAGTTGATGTCTTTTCAAATTCCATACGATATAATAGATTTTCCTTCTATTGATATTTTTGGAGAATCAATGTTATTTGAAGATACGCACACACAACTTCGTAAAGACCAACACTTCTGAAAATAACGTTAATAAATTCCATGTTTTTGTTATTTGTTGCTGGCTTCATTGTGATAAAAACAAAAATATCATTTAGAATTTTATTATATTTTGGAGATGATGATTTCTTTAAGTTGAAGCATTCAGTCAAAATTCTTCCTAGCACAAAAGATTAAGAATATTGTGTGCCTTGACATGCATCCAATTAACGGAAGAGGAATCCAATATTAGATATTTAAAAAAGAATAAATATCACTTTTCTGAGAGGACCAATATAACCTTCTATGTAGGTCACTAAACATAACAACAATGTTTTAAAAGGTGGGGGCGTGAGGCGAGGCGTTTTACCTCTGACGAGGCGAGGCATAAGCCCTGAGACATGGGGCATAAGTCCCACGGATCTTTAAATTTTACTAATTTCATGAATTTTAAGATAATATAAAATAAAAAACAATTATAAAAATTACATTAAAATCACAGAGTTATAACAAATAATATATTTAAAATATTAATAAATTAAAATTCAACTATGAATAATACGAAAAGTATGACATATATCATAATATGCGAATAGTTGCTATGTCGTTACAACTCAAACATCAAAAGTAATGTATTCGATACGAAATCTTATATGTATCTCTTAAGGAGTAATGAATCTTGAAAAAAAATTCGATATTATAATTTGATATTTTTCTTAAAATACTCCTTTTATTTAATATGCTTTCTAGTTGAAAGAGAATTTTTATAAAAACATAATTCACAATTTAAATATGATTCTCATATACTCAACAAGTTAGTAAAGTGACACATAATTCACCATACAATACCATGATAACTAATTATTTGTACATAGTTACTAGCTAATACTGAACTATTAAATTAATAAGTATTGTATCTCGTAAACGTGAAAAAAAATAGAAAAAAAATTATAAAAAAAATTATGGACGATTATACAGTAAAGACATAATAATAGTTAATAAATAAATACTTTTTAAATGAAAGATTTATTTAATATTAACTATCATAGCATTCTTAGTGGATAACGTGCAATAATTTTTATTTTAATTATGACAATACTCCCAACTTAATAATTATACTTAGGAAAAAAGTAATTTTGAGCAGTCAACAATTTATTAAGAAAATGTGAAGATTTACAAGGTTAGTTACATACAATTGTATAAAGTTCTATTAGGCGAGCCCAGTGCGCTGGGCGTTGGGTGTGTCCTGGGCGTAAGCCCCGATGGCCGAGGCGCAAGCCTCACGGAACTAAGCCCCACACATAAGCCCAGGGGCGTTTTATGAGTGCTCCGCCCCGGGGCGAGTCCCAGGCGAGTGTCACGACCCAAACCGAAGGGCCGCGACAGGCACCCGGTGCCTTACTCAACCGAGTACCAACGTAACATATCTTTCTTATCATACTATCATGGGTAAATGAGCTAGAAAACCCTTCATGAGATAACAAGAATAAAACATAAGGGAATACTTAACGTATGATGACCCAGCATGATATACAAACTTATACATGTGACATACGGGCCTATAAGGCCGACATGACCATTTGTAAACTCAAAACATAGGCCGACAAGGCCATACAAGTATCCACACACCTGACATCTGTCTACAAGCCTCTAAGAGTACATAAAATCAGAAAGGTCGGGACAGGGCCCCGCCATACCAATCAATACATATCCAAAGCATACTGACCAAATAGGCAACTCCGGAGCAAGTGGAGTACACCAACACCTTCGCTGAGCTGATAGCCTACTAGGAGGAATGTCAACCTGTCTATCGGGACCTGCGGGCATGGAACGCAGCGTCCCCAGGCAAAAGGGACGTCAGTACGAATAAAGTACCGAGTATGTAAGGCAAGAAAGCATAAACAAGATCAGTAACGTAAAGAGAGATAGAGGAGATACAACCTGTAACATCTGAGTGCCTCTGGGGGCTACTGACATGAAATGCATAATACATATATATACATAAACTTTTAAAAACATACGCCTCTGTGGGCATCATCATCATCATATCATACCCGGCCTCAAAGAGGACTCGGTAAAAACGTACCCGGCCATCATAAGGCTCGGTAGAATCGTACCCGGCCACGTGGAGCTCGGTAAACCCAACTGATCAGTGGTTGCACAATAGGTGCCATACCCGGCCGACTATAGCGCGGCTCGGTAGAGTAAAGTAGATACATATATAATGCATGCTGGACTCATGGAGTCACGTTCTAAACCTTTTGGAGTGACATAAGGTCATTGCACCATCGACTAACATTATGGACATCATACCATCAATATGAACTTCACTAGGACTCAAGGATCATATATACTTTCTTGGAATAACTTTTCAAAGATGATTCCATTTCTGAGCTTACATTAATTGACTTATGACGTACTCTTACATACAATAACACGGGGTGTAACAGCGAGTCTCAATTATGCCTTTTAAAAGAGAGCATAACAAAAGGTAAGGATAGAAAATTTTAAACATTTTTCATATCACTAGGGTAAAAGTTTCCCTTAGTTAATAGAATTGTAACAATTTATATATAATATAAAAAATTATGTTTTATTATATTTATACAATATTATTTCCGATGAAGGAGTTTTAATCGGTTAACCCCCTTCATGAAAAAGGTGTCTTATTTGTATATCATGCCCTTAACTAATGTTTTTTTATGTTAAAGGAGTTTTAATTCAATTAATTTTTTGACTCTTTTCAAACTTGATCATTAAAATTTAAAGTCGAAATATTATGATCGGATTCCAATAAATAAGAGAAGGCAAATGATAAAATATACACAAAGGTAGGGAGATAAAATGGTAAAAAAGAAAAAAGAATAGAACAAGTAGACCGGCCGAAAACCATGACAAAAGAAAAACCGAAAAAGAGCGGGGGTGTTGTCACGTGTGAACGTCATAATATTGGTCGGCAGATCTCATCTTAATTGACAAGCCATCTTACCCAATTTACCAAATCATTCCTCCAACAAAATTCAAAAAATTAATTTATTAAAAAAGAAAAAAATGTGAAGGAGAAATAAATACTATGCCACGTGTATTGACACATCACCGTGGATTTAAAGAACTACGAGGACTCTATTGAGTGGAAAACACGCAAAGTACCCCTTTTTTACCTGTCTACGTGGCGTCAGAGCTGGACATTCGAACCACCCAATAAGAGTCTTTCTCGATCCAAACGTCACTGTTCCTCCTTTTCTTTTAAGTGTGCGTTTGGACATAAGAATAGTAAAATTACAAAAAAAAAAAAAAAATGAATTTTTTTCAAGTGAAAATAATATTTGAATATTAGAATTGTGTTTGGATATAAATATAATTTTGGGTTATTTTTATGATTTGTGATTGATCTGAGAGAACATTTTGAAAATAGATTTTTGGAGTTTTTTAAATTTTCGAAAAATTTCAAAATTCATCATCAAGTGAAAATTGCAAATTTTATGGCCAAACACTGATTTCGAAAAAAATAAAAATTTTTGGAAAAAAGTGAAAAAACTCTTATGTCCAAACGGGCTCTAAATGTTTTTTTTTTTCGCGCCGGAACTTATGTTAAATCAAAATTGAATTAAATTTTTTAGTTCCTTTTGAAAACCTTTACTATTAATAAAAATGGAAAAGAACTTTAATTGAAAAGTGCAAATTTGTTTTGTACATATTCTAAGTGAAAAGGAAAAAGGAGATGATATTTCACTGGAGAATACCCCGACAAGGATTAATAAATTAGGCAAATGATATATTGTTTCTCTCTATAGCAACTTTAGTTTTGACAATTTTTTAAAATGCAGTACAAGAATCAATTTATTTCACATTTAAGCATTTAAATGGGGAGTCCATCTAGTTATTATGATTGGATTTTATATTCTTTCCATTTTTGTGTTACAATATAACAGAAATATATCCTACGAACCTCAAAATTGTTGGAGTGTCTCAAAATATAATATTGAATATGTGAAATTACATTTTTGTTATAGTGTTGATTAAAACAAAATGTAGTTCTCAAACCAATATCATAAAAAACACCATATATGTGGAATACATAGAAGTAACAATAACAAATATATAGTGTAATTTACAAGTAGAGTCTAGTTAGGGTATTGTATACCTTGTGAAGGTATGAGGCTGCTTCCGACAGACTCTCGATTCAAGGAAAGCATAATCACAATAGTTTTGGATAATCACAATAGTTTTGGAAAAAAAATACGACAGTAAAAAAAACATGAAAGGAGAAGCAACAATCACAGTCAGAACAATAAAATAACCGAAGTTAAGTTTGCTATTATTACCAACTTGGATGTTAAATTAATTCATTAATTTTGTGTTTAATCTAACAAAAAATAAAAATAAATTGGAATTAAGACATTGAAAAATTAGGTCAGTGCCGGCAGGTAATTGGGAGCAAGCAGTAGTCACGGCATGTGAAAGAGCAACACGACCCACGCTTTGCTTAAAGTCATTGCCCCCAAAAATATTAAACAAAAAAAAAAAAAGTAAAAAACATTAAGTAATTAATTATAATTTTTTTCTATATATAAATACTGAGGATAGTGAGAGGGAAAGTAAGCAAAGCGTGCTTTGCGGAATTTGTGAGTGAGTAGAGAGAGAAAGTAAATACCCACCAAATTAAAACCAGAAACGCTTCTTTTTAGAGAGAGAAAGTGGATTTTGTAGAGAGACAAAGATCATAGAAATACACGGTAACACCACAAATTCAAATACACAGAGAAGAAAGAGAGAACGAAGAAGAAGAAGGAAGAAGAAGAAGACTTGTTCAGAGTTGAGTAGTCATGGTCTAAACGGGATTTTTGGAGTTGTTTTTGGGTCTGTTGTGGTTCAGATTTATCAGAGATTTGTATCAAAACGGGGTTTATAAACTGAACCCCATCTTCAACTCTATCACTGTGATTTTTGTAGTAGTTTTTCTCAGTTTGAGGAAATTAATTGAAGAAAAGGAGAAATATGGAGTGGCCTGCTTATTTGGATGAATATGAAAAGCTTGTTTTCCGTATGACTACTCCAAGGTCAGTTAATTTTGTGTTACTCTCTCTGTTTTTCCTTTTTTGTGTTTTTGGTAATGATTTTTTCTTAATATTCAACTTAATAGGATGATTTTTCATCTAATTAAGATATATAAGTGAAGATTATGTATACTTCATACCTTAATCCATTTTTAATTTGATTTTTCTTCGTCTACACGTTACTCTGACTCTTCCTCTTTCCAGAAGTTTTCACTTCTCCGATTGACTATTCCTTATGACAACTGAGTCATTTTTGTCAATTTTCAACTTTTCTAATTTCAAAAAATAATCCTAATAAGTGGCCATTTCTGAATAGTCTCTATCACTGGTGTTTTACAGGGTTATGATCGACAATGCCGGTTGTTCAAATTCCACTCGCGTTATGGTATGTCACCTTCTTCCAATTTGCTGGAATATTTTCAAATTTTTTGACTTAGTTTTTATTAGTCCATTTTTTAAATTAGTCTAAATTTTTTGGTCTTTTTTAACAGATTGATAGTGCGAGAAAACATGGAATACTTCTGGAAGCAGTACAAGTTCTTACGGATCTGAACCTTTCAATCAAAAAAGCTTACATCTCGTCCGACGGTCGGTGGTTTATGGACGGTGAGCGCAATTTATGGAAACCCACCCCTTTTTGCTAAAGTTCGCCTTTTGCTAAAGTGCGCACCTCATCACTGCGCACGTTAAGCAGATCATTTATTCTTTAGTAGGAATAAATATCAAGGCGTACGTTAGCTGCTTGCTTAATTCACCTCTAGTACTAGTATTAACTTTTTTACCTTTGAATATTTGTGAGTACTAATTTGTGCCGTTTCAACTTGTTCTTAATGTACAGTGTTTCACGTTACTGATTTGGATGGAAACAAATTAACGGACGAGAGTGTCATCAGTTACATTGAACAGGTATTTAATTTACTTAAATGCTTTAAATTGCATTTTCTTTGTGGGTAATTTTGATTTACATTTTTGTACTATTTTTGAACCTTTTTTATGTTCTTGAACAGTCATTAGGGACTATTCATTTTGCAAGTGCAAAGTGCTTTGATGGTTTGACAGCACTGGAATTAACTGGCACGGATCGAATCGGCCTATTATCCGAGGTTTTTGCAGTACTCTCAGAATTACAGTGCAATATAGTTGAAGCTAATGTGTGGACTCACAATGGTCGAATTGCATCCCTAATTTATGTAAAGGAAGGGGATTCAGGGTCCCCGATTGAGGACTCTCAGAAGATAGACACGATTGAAGCTCGTTTAAGGAATGTGCTCAAGGGAGATAATGACATTCGTAGTGCTAAAACATCGGTGTCTATGGCTGTCACACATACTGAAAGGAGGCTTCACCAGATGATGTTTGCAGATCGCGATTATGAAAGGAAGCCGGTTATTAGGACTAACGATAATCCTATTGTATCAGTATTGAATTGCTTGGAAAAGGGTTATTCCGTGATAAATGTTCAGTGCAAGGATCGACCTAATCTTTTGTTTGATGTGGTTTGCACCTTGACAGACATGCAATATGTTGTGTTTCATGCCACAGTTAATACAGCAGGGGACAGAGCATACTTGGTATATATTCCCTCACCTACTTGTCTTTGCTTTTTCATAGTAGTATTCTTTAATGATGTTCCAGTAATGTACAGATTTGCTTAACTTATGTTACAATCTTGTCTCAGGAATTCTTCATTAGGCATACAGATGGAAGTCCGATTAGTTCAGAAGCAGAAAAACAGCGTGTGATTCTATGTCTACGAGCTGCAATAGAGCGAAGAGCATCTGAGGTATATTGCTTATGCCCTAATTGCTCTCTTAAAGAACATTGGCTTACACTATATAGTATTTCATATATTCTAATGAGAAATACTTGATTTTGTTTACAGGGAGTAAGGCTGGAGTTATGCACTGGAGATAAGCAAGGTCTATTGGCTGAAGTAACCCGAACTTTCCGGGAAAATGGTTTAAATGTGACAAGGGCTGAGATATCCACAACAAGTGAAAATACAGCTCTAAATGTGTTCTATGTAACAGATGCTAATGGAAATCCAGCTGATCCAAAGATCATTGATTCTGTTAGGCAGAAAATTGGATTGAGTGACTTGAAAGTGAAGGAATTGCCATTGATCTATCATCAAAAGGCAGAGGAGAGGGAAGAGCCCACAGGTGGGGCAGGTGGGGCAATGTTACTTTCACTTGGTAGCATTGTAAGGAAGAATCTATACAATTTGGGATTGATCAAGTCATATTCTTGAATATCAGCACAAAATTATTGTCAATTAGATTTGTCCCAGCTTTGTTTGGGCATGTGTACATAGCTTAAAGATTACTGAAAATGAAAGGGGATTTGGTGATAGTAGTTGTTATAGTTGAGCTTGGTTGGCTGAAAGGATAGACACATACAAGAAGTTGATGTTTTAGAGGGTCCAGATTGGAATTTTAAACAGAGAAAAATGGGAAAGAGAAGAAAGGATGTTAGTTGGTTGGCTTTTGGTTATAAAATTTGTTTGGTGGAAGATTAGAGGCAAAGGCAGGCTGGCAAGCAATGATACAAAAGAAGATGATAGGGTTGTAGACATAGAAATTTGGTTTTAGAACAGTACACATTTGTACATAGTCGTTATTATTATAATGTTAGCTTTTAATGTTTGACTTAGTTGTTTATACTTACGATGCCCTTTTTCTTGGTGTTGTCCATTTGGGACTGCAAACAAGAATCTAGTCTTTGTAAATATTATAGATTATTTGGTTATTTTCAGGTCCTACAAATTGCTGGATTTCTTTTTTCTTGATTTGATTGACTGTGTGCATGTATTGTTGACCACGAAACAATGACTTTGGTTTTTTTGCAATCCGCGTTGCCACGTTGTTGCCTGTGGTGAAGAAATTTAAAATTTGGTCCGAAGAAATGTTTAAAATAAGGGTTTAATTTCCATTATGGACAGAGTTATTATCACTTAAAAAGTAATCATTCATAATCAGTAAAGCTGGTAATTTAGAAAATAGTGAGAAGTAACTCTTTACAACAGGGAGAATATTACTTTTTACAACAGGGAAAAATTTATTCATTCTGTAAAAATTATTTATACTGTAGATGAATGTACAATAAAAATAATGTACTTAATGAAAGGGAAAAGTAAGACCGACCTACCACCAAAGGATGTGGTGCAGTAGATGTGACTGCTCTTCCCTTAACCAGATGTCTCGGGTTCAAGTCCTGAGTATGGAAAAATCCTTGGTAGGGAGCGCTTTCCCCCCATGAGGCCCTATGCTGCGCGAATCCAGATATAATCGGACTCCAATGCGGATACCGGATATCGGTTGGAAACCAAAAAAAAAAAAAAGTAAGACCGACCTTTGAATAAAAAGCTTCTAAAATCAAAGAGAAATATCGAGCGGATTCTGGAGGTTGTCTTTTTTAATTTGAAAATTCAAAGTCGTTGACATTGTTGTTGCTGTTGGGGAAGAGCCCCAAAAGAAAAAAAGAAAAGAAAAGAAAAGAAACTGAACTGATGTAGATTTATTTTATTTTATAATTTCAGCTCATGAATCAAGAAAGCATGTAATTTATCCTAAAACGAACGTCTAATGAAAACATAATACCGTAACATGATTATAAGTTTACACATTAGTATCTCATATGCTTTGATGAAAATAACCAAATTGATATATAAAATATATTATAAGCATCGATTCTACAACAACAATAATTTACCCAATATATTCTCACAAGTGGGGTCTGGAGAGGGTAATGTGTACGCAGACCTTACCCTGGGAAGGTAGAGAGGCTGTTTTGCGATGGACCCTCGGCTCTATCGATTGTAAAAACCAAAAATCACATTCGTGAACGCCCACCGCTATTTACTAGTTGCTACTATTGTCAAATTGTGAAAAGTTATGTTAAATGAGTACGGTAAATACTTACCCACACCGGGTGTTTACACCAAACTATATTAACTCACCATAGTTAATTGATTTAATTAGATGAGAATGCATATAGTTTACCATGGTTAAATGATTGAAGTCCACATACAAGACACATGTAATGTATCTATTAGTTTGGTGTAAACATCTGGTGCGGGTAAGTTTTTACCAATGAGTACTAGTCTAAACATGATGTGAAGATTGTCAAACGCTATAAAAGTCATATTATAGTCTCGCAACTGAATTCTCTAAACTGATAGTGTTTGATTTAAACCTTAATCTATATATCATTTCATTGGTTCATGACTAACATTTAGTTAATCTTTCGTGGTTGGAGTAGCAATGTTTGTTTATCAACCAGGGCTATATAAGGTAGAATGATAAGTACTTTATTATCTTTAATTATGTATTTTAAGTTTGAGCTTCGAGTGTTGAATCATTTTTATTAAGGAGTACTTTTCCCCTTAATATGAAACATTTCGGCGCGAATCCTGATTGTGGAGCTCCAATGTGGGTACAGGTAGGAAATAAAAAAATGCAGAGATGTTCTTTTTCACTCTTTCACTTGTATTTCTTTTTTCTTTTTTCTTTTTTTTTTGGGGGGGGGGGGGGGAGGGTGTTTGTTAAGATAAAACCCCATAATAATTTGCAAGAAGATGAAGGGGATTTCATCTTGTATAGAAATGAAGAAGAAGAGAGGTTGCAGACATAGCAAAAGGACTTTGGAGCTTTCTAGATAAATGTTGTGTCTATTTCTCTTATATTTTGCTCATCTGATTATACACGTGGAAGTATCTCAGCCCTTGAAGCTATTTAATTTGAGCCATTGATATGGCAAATTCAGCTGTACAGAAGAGGTTATGAGAGCACATGTTAGGGAATATTTTAGTTTTTCTGTTAATGTATTAGGGAATAGGAATTGAACAAGCGTACGTCATTATTTTATTTTTACATTTTCTTTTATGACTGGAACAGAAGTTTCCCCAACTCTCACTGCTACTGGCTCGACCAGCCAAATGAAGAACCTTGACTCCAATCATCCCTACTTTCTTCATTCTTCAAATGCACCCGGGATGAGTCTTGCCAATGCACCTTTTGATGGCAGAGGTTTCCCAGGTTGGAGGAGATCCATTCTCATTGCTCTTTCAGCCAAGAAAAAACTTGGCTTCATCGATGGCACTTGTGAAGAACCTAAGCCTGACTCAGCAGATTATCCTCTGTGGAGCAGAGATAATGATATGGTGATTTCATGGTTGCTCAATTCTCTGTCAAAGGAGTGTCATCTATTCAAAAACAAGAAGGAACTTATGGAATAGCCTGGAATATAGATTTGGCCAATCTAATGGGGCCAATCTATATCAGCTACAAAAGGAAATTTCAGCATTAATTCAAGGAAATAACAGTGTTTCAAGCTATTTCACTACACTCAAGAAGCTATGGGATGAAATGGACTCGCCAGCCCCATCACACTTCCTTCTCCTAGATCACTTGATTTTTCTTCTCTTTCTCCCACTCACATTCCTCCTGGTTCCCTTTCACATAATGATCTTAGTTCTAGACAACCCTCAAATCTAGCTCTTAATCTTCCCTCTCCTACACTTGCTCCTAGTACTAGTATTACTATCCCTATACCTCCTCCACCTATCAGAAAATTCGAAAGGATTTCTTAGCAGCCTAGATATCTAAAGGACTATGTATGCAATGAGATTTTTCTTTCTGACATTACTTCCTCTTGTTTCAACCATGCATCTCATCCCACTACCCTATCCTTTGCAGCTTTGTCACTCAATAGTCAGAATATTTTAAGATCAGTATGTTCTATTTCAGAACCTAACAGTTATGCCCAAGCTTCTCAGGATGCAGGTTGGAGAAAGGCTATGGAGGCAAAGCTAGCAGCTCTTGATCTTAACAATACATGGGATCTTGTGGACTTGCCACAAGGCAAGAAAGTTATACCTTGTAAGTGGGTATACAAGGTAAAGCACAAATTAGATGGTTCCATTGAAAGGTTAAAGGCACGATTGGTGGTAAGGGGGGATATTCAAAGAGAAGACATTGACTATTCTGAGACATTCTCACCTGTGGTCTAAATGACCACAATCAGATGTCTCTTGACCGTGACAGTGAAGAAGGGTTGGAAAGTGTCTCAACTACATGAGGTTTCCTACTGGCCTATCTCCACCTAAACCTAATCAAGTTTGTCTTTTGAAGAAGTCTCTCTATTGATTGAAGCAGGCGTCTAGACAGTGGTATGCTAGACTGGCAGGTGCTCTTAGTTTCAAGGGATATTCAGCTTCCCTAAATGACTATTCTTTGTTCTTCACACAAAATGAAAGTCTCATTTCTATTTTAGCAGTTTACGTGGATGATATACTACTTAAAGGGAATGAATTTGCAGAAATCAACCATATTACTAATTTTCTCAATTCAGAGTTTAAGGTCAAGAACTTGGGGGACATTCACTATTTTTTGGGGATGGAAATTATCAGGAACCACAAGGTTTCATTATTAATCAGAGGAAGTTTACCTTAGAATTGTTAGAGGAATTTGGTTGTTCAGGAGCTGTTGTATCTTCACCACTCGATCCTTCCTCTAAATTGTACCTTGAATTGACACCCCCATCGGCTGACCCTACAATCTAGCGGCGCCTTGTTGGTACGCTTAATTACCTCACAAACACCCGCCCAGACATCTACTTTGCTGTGCTCACTCTAAGCCAGTACATGCAAAAGCCCTCAATGTCATATCTTTCTGCTGGGCTGCGTGTTTTGCGATATTTGAATTCAGATTCAACATAAGGCATCCTTCTATCTGCAAATCCCTCTCTTGATTTGCTTGCCTTTTGCGATGCCGACTGGGATGCTTGCAATAATTCTCGCCATTCTGTTAGTGGGTTCTTCATCACTCTAGGGGGAGCTCCAATTTCATGGAAATCGAAGAAATATGTATCGATTTCATTATCCTCCGCTGAGGCAAAGTATCGCTCAATGAGGCGTGTCACTGCAGAGATAACTTGGCTAGTTCGTCTCCTCGCTGATCTCTCTGCTCCTCCTACTTTGCTGGTCACAGTCCACTCAGACAGTCAAGCAGTCATATACATTGCTCGTAATCACATTTTCCACGAAAGTACGAAGCATGTAGAGCTGGATTGCCACTTCGTCCGGCAACGGTACCTCTTTCCTTCCCTTGAAGCTTCAGCTCGCCGATCTCTTCACCAAACCTCTAACTGGCGTTTCTCACCATCAGATCTTGCCCAAGTTGGGGGTTGTCTCTTCACCCTCCAACTTGAGGAGGGATGTTAAGATAAAACCCCATAATAATTTGCAAGAAGATGAAGCAAAAACGAGGAAGATGAATGGGATTTCATCTTATATAGAAATGAAGAAGAAGAGAGGTTTCAGACATAGCAAAAGGACTTCGAAGCTTTCTAGATAAATGTCGTGTCTATCTCTCTTATATTTTGCTCATCTGATTATACACATGGAAGCATCTCAGCCTTTGAAGCTACTTAATTTGAGCCATTGATATGGCAAATCCAGCTGTACAGAAGAGGTTATGAGAGCACATGTTAGGGAATATTTTAGTTTTTCTGTTATAGTGTTAGGGAATAGGAATTGAACAAGTGTACAACATTATTTTATTTTTACATTTTGATTTAGCTAATTAATTACTTGTATAAAGATAGGCAAGATATTGTGAATACATAATAACAAAATTTCTACAATTTTATTGTCCAATTTCTTCATTATCTGGGGGGGGGGGGGGGGGGTAGGGGGCTACTGAAGTTCATTTCGCCAGTTGCTTTTAGGGGTGTTCATGGTTCGGTTTGGATCAGTTTTTCCCTAAAAAGAAACCAAACCAAGTAAGTCGGTTTTTCAAATATTAGAACCAAACCAAACCAATTAATTCGGTTTTTCTCGATTCGGTTTATGTCGGTTTTTCGGTTTTTTCAGTTATTTGTCGGTTTTTTCTTAAATATAAGACATACACTACCAAACACATATTCCGGCGACCAAATTTTCAATGTAACACTATCAAATCAATTGCCCTTTGAGAAATCTATTATTTACCAAGATATATTGATGATAATTGAATCAAATAGTGATGAATAATTTAAGGACTCGATTAAAAATATGTTATTTTTAACACGAAATGGATTCTTACACTAAACAAAAGAAAACTACCAATCAAACTATAATGTAAAGGTAAAGAACTATATTAAAAGTGCAAACTATAAACATTTACCATAAATTTTTTGAAACTTCGTATAACAATATACATATATAGGTGTAATAATAAATTTGAAATAGCTACTCCTATAGTCGGTTTGGTTCGATTTTTTTCTGATTAAAACCAAAACCAAACCAAATTTGATCGGTTTTTAAAATTCAAAACCAAACCAAACCAAAAAGTATCGGTTTTTTTGGTCGGTTTGATTTGATTTTCGGTTTGGTTCGGGTTTTCGAATTTTTATAAACACCCCTAGTTGCTTTCATATTCTATGTATAGATTCTGAATTTTCATTGTGCTTAGTTTTTGTCTTATTGTCACTACAGAGGCTAAGAATAATTAATAAACCAGAGCATTGGATAGGCCACATTACAAATATTAAATTAATAATTGGGTCTCAAAAATTGAATTAGGCAAAACAAATGACAATTTGCAATGTGTCTAGCATAAAGTAGTGTAAGGTCTGAGAGACGGCAAATTTGTCTTCCATTCTTGTTATTACAGACCATGCATATAGTAAACTCCACCACCATATGTACATTTCCCCTCGTTCTCTTTTACTGAAACTCAGCTAGTTTTTTTATTTTGGATTTTAGCACCCTGGCCGAAAAAATATCTTAAATTTTGGAGCTCATTACCAGCAACATACTTTTAAAGTTTATAATTGTCTTTGTTTTTGGTGATAAAATTATATTAACAATAGCCGTGTCTCTCTCTCTCTATATAGACAATGCTAGAATCCGTTACGGGTTCGGCTGAACTAGTTTTTGCTCAAATAATATATTTATATTAAAAATTTATTAAATATATACAAATATTAATTTAGAACCCAATTAATAAATATATCGTGGTGCTGCAATTCAAAATCTATTAAGTTAAAATCCTCACTTATGAGGCAGCAAATGCGCCGAGGAAGGCGTGGGTGTAGAGAAGAGATCGGAATCTGAATCTGATCACATGCAGATGCAGTGAAAGTGAAAAGGGCAAGTCAAAGCATCGATATGAAACATGCACGAGAAGATGAATTTAAAGATTAATTACTTTAATAATAAGAATGAGAATGCCTTTGCTTCCCTTTTGTTTTCTTCTTTCTGATTGGCTCTACTTTTTATGTGTTTTAACACATAAAAAGGGTTTTTCTACAGCTCGCTCCAAAAGCTACGTTTGTTTTCTTTTGCTTTGTCTCTAGGTTTTCTTAGCAGATTCGTGATTCCTTTTGATTCCAGCTGTTTTTTTGATAAAAAAGAAATGAATTTAACTTTACAATATAAAAGAGTTTTTATTATCTTTAGGTGTCAAAAACATAACTAGATTTTGTTAGGTGTTTGTCTAGATTTTCTTACCATAATTTGTTTTCCTATCTCATGAAGGAAATGACAACATATTTACCATAGGGTTTTTCTTTTCCTAGAAAGAAAATTATTCTTCCATATTTGGCTAGTCCTTTTTCTTGTAAGAAAAGGTTTGGAGTTCTATAAATTGAAGATCCGTCTTTCTCATGCAGTAGCATTCACAATGTAGCCATATGGGGCTTGAGAGTCGTGTTTAGGGGGAGAACTTTACGGGACAAGTGTTAGTGTGTCATGTGTGTTTGCCTCTTTGTGAGGTTGTTCTCTCGATATTTTGTACTCTCTTTTTATATAGTGGATTGCTCATCTCCGCTGTGGACGTATGTCAATTGACCGAACCACGTTAAATGCTTGTGTCTCTTGTGGTATATTTCTCTTTTGTTGTGTGGTTTATCGTCGTTCAAGTGTTTCTTTACTAGCTTCCGCATGACACCTGACTTTTTTCGGTCCTAACAGATTTATTAGTATCTTTGTGGAAAAATGACCTTTGTATCAATCAAGCATAAATGCCTAATGTCAATCTTCTAGATTGATACTCCCAATTAGAGTAAAAATAAGGCGAAATACATAAACGACCCCTTCATGTTGTCCTCAACGGTCAGCCAGACACCTCAACTGACCCCATTTTCAGTTGGACACTTCAAGCCTTCAATAAAGTAGGTCAATTAAACACCAGACCTCATCAGCCCACCTCGCGTGAAATACACTCTCGAATTCATGTCAAACGAACAAATGAGAAAATGTGTGTAATTTTAATTTAAAAAAAATTCCACCTATTATAAAACAAAAAAAAAAAAGCAATAATAATAAATAAACCCTAAGAGACCTAGACCTCCCAGCCGCCCCCTCTTCTTCTTCAACCAAGAGCAGACCCTAATCCCCCTAAGTATTCCAATCGTCCAACCTCCTCTCCAAGGCGCCGCTGCTTCTGTCCAAACGACTCTTTCCTCCTCGAAGTGCCTTCAGCCGTTTCCAAACAGCTACTGACGCCGGTAATAGCCATGGACGCCGGCAACAGCCATGACCGCCGGCAACAATCATGAACCACTTCCTGTTTATCGTCTATGTTGCTGCAAAATTTCGAATTTCTGGGTCTGTTGTTTTTACTTCTGAGTCGGGTTTTAGAAGTAGCCGATGTAACCGTGGCAGTAGCGTCGTTGTTTGTTGACCTTATTTGCTAGCCGGATTTTTGCCGAGAAATCTGTTCCGGCGAGCTCCATTAATTGTACTGGGATTATCTGTTCCGGCGAGCTCCAACTATTACATAGGCATATGGTACAAAAAAGTGAATGAACAAACTCCTGTTTGGGTTGCAAACGGGGAAACACCAGTTTCTGATAAAAATTCTGCAGAGATAAAAATCTTAGATGGTAATTTGGTACTGGTTAATGGGTCTAATACTTCAATTTGGTCCACAAATATCAGTTCCAACAAGTCCAATTCTGTTGTAGCAGTTCCCTGGGATGATGGTAATTTAATCTTGAGAGATAGGTCGAATTCAACACCACCACTTTGGCAAAGTTTTGATAACCCTGGCAATACTTGGTTGCCTGGTTCTAAACTTTCTTACAATAAAATCACCCAAAGAAAGCAGCTTCTTACTTGAGAAAGAGTGAGGAAAAGAGGCTCCACCAAATAAATTAAAAAAAGAAAAGAAATAAACATAATTTTGAAAGCTTCACTTGCTGCAATGGGAGTGTAGTACACATATTTTGCCATGTCACTTTGAAGGGTTTAAGAGATACACTAAAAAATAATTTGAGGTGTCTACTTGATAAATAGGTCAGTTCAGGTGTTCAAATAACCGTTGTGGACAACTTGAAGGGGCCATTTATGTATTTCGCCTAAAAATAAAGCATTACTTGTGTTTGCAACAAATTATTTGTGATACAAATATAAATTGCAACCACAATATAAATATGAAGAAATATAATTTTATTAATAAAATGATGTGGGTACAATTCTGTTTGTTTTCTAGATTCTTCTCTCTAGATCGTTCTCCGTGATTCGAGGGCTTAACCAGCGTATTTCTCGAACGTAGGATGATGCGAACTTCCTTAGGATGTATTTGCTCTCCATGAAAAGGAAGAACACCCGTCGATCACTTCAGCGACTTTGAGAAAGACAATATTTGATGTCTTTGATCTTTTTGTGAATATTCCATATTTTTTATGGAATTTCGAGATGTTTTCAAATGGAATATGTAGCCCCCTTTTATAGGTGTAGCTAGGGTTTTGGGTAGAGTCCCCAAGCTAGGTTTTCAGGTAGAGTAGCCTCCAAGTTAGAATTTCAGATAAAGTAGCCTACAAAAAACCTCGATAGACTCTACTTGTAGCATCTTAAATTTAGGGATTTGATCCGATAAAATTTTGATGTCTACAACTTGATTATGCAAAAGCATAAGAATAAATAAGTTTTATTCCTTATTAGGCAAATAGCAAAAAGTAAAACGAATCTTCAAGCAGATTTTTACTCTACTATTTTCCATTTCCAATTACTTTTGGAGTGGAAACTGCGTTTCTTAATTATTGACTTCACATCACTCATATTCTTTAAGTTACAATCTTGAAGAAAATGGGGTAAATTCTACCAGAAAAGAAAAGAAAAAACAAAAGAAAGAGAAGTGGATAATGCGCTCGTACAACTTGGAAATTCTTGGAACATAAAGTTCTGTTTTGTAGTCCATAAAAATTGCCACTAGCAAAATTTTATAATGATTTAGTTGCCGAAAGCTAATATCTCCAGGATCCTATTGACTTAATTCGATAGCAATGTGACACTACATTATCTTTTTTTGGTTCCTACAATGTGTCGGATACTCGAATTGGTGCCCAACTAATACAGATTAAAGTTGGAAGTCTCACATAAAGATAAGTTCTCTCTAAAAAAGATAACTCAATATTCAGAACTCGTATGCTAAATCTCTAGTTAAGAATGATGGAGTACTTAACATCTACAATAACCTTATTGGTTAATACTAATCTTTCTTTATTGTTAAGTTATGCATATCTTTGCGTCTTTTTGATTAGGTAATAGTCGTTACATGGACAGACCTTGTTGCATTTATTTTGAACTTTTTTTAATTTTTAATTTTAGTAGAAGATTGAAAAAAGCAATTCCACTGAAAGGATTTTCTTGAATCAGAATATAAAATTTCTTAATTCTTATTCTTTACCGTACATGGCATCTTTAACAAAGTCTTCCAGAACTAGCATGACAACAAAGAAAGGAATCTAGCGATAGACAGCAAAGAGTCACGTTTGGCAAACTTTAACAAGAAATCTAGAGAAAAAAAAAAAAAAACCTTTTAATTCATCAACGAGAATATTATGAGTATATAGTACTAACTAATTGGAAGTGGGGCCTTGGAACGACACTAAAGTATTCTCTTTGTGATCTAAAGATTACGGGTTCGAGCCGTGCAAGCTAAGGGTATACATAGGTCAGTCGGGTTAGTTCAGATTTTACAATTATCAAACCAAATCAATTATGTCGGGTTATTAAATCTAAAGACCAAACCAAACCAATAAAACTCGGGTTTCTCAATCTCGGGTTTTCTCGGATTTTCAGAATTTTCGGGTTTTTTCCGATAAAATATTTATAGAACAAAACATATAACTTGTGCTCAAAATATTTCTTTAATCCTAGTAAGATACAATAGTATAAATTATTTTACAAGAAAATAATACAAAAATATAAGATGTGTCATGGCATTATCCTAAAATATTCAACAATAAAGACAATAAAATTATGTAATATAAATATTGCTAATTAAAAAGCCTTATAAAAATAAACACAATCTAAAAGTACTAAATATGTTAAAATAAGTAGACTAATAAGGGAGTACTAATTACATGACTAAACGCTAAAGAAAAAATAAAAATAGGTTATGAATTTTTATCTAAATTATTGCAAAACAAAAAATGGATATTTAGTACATTCACCTTCGTAGTGTTGAATTGAATGTCTTTTGTTAGCATTAGTATTGATTTGATTTTGGTTTGGGCTTTTGTTAGTATTATTTAATGGGAAATTTTCATAAAGCACTATCTTTTAGTAGTAATTAGCCATCTATAGATACCATTTGTTATATTACGGATTATAGATACCTTTTCTGTGGTTATAAGATGTATTTGATGTATTTAAGCTACTGTATTCATGAATACAGTAGCAAAAATAGGCGTGAATGAGGGAAGTCCAACTAATCAGTTGTTGTATTCGAGTGTATTCGACTGTATTCATCGCGTGAAACATGGGATTACAGCTGAACAGATTACTGTATTCGACTGTATTCATGGCGTGAAACAGGGGATTACACTGTTTTAACGGAAAGTGTATCAATTAACATAATAGACTTCTAATATAACTCAATTATAACACACAAAATTTGTATTTCCGGTTATAAAAAAGATTCTCAACTGAAAAATACCCCAAAAACATAGCAATCTTCAGAGAAATTATATAATACATCTGAATACATAAATTATATTAATTAAAAAAAATATATGAATACATTCATGGCATATAACGAGACAATGAATACAATGAAATACATAGAATACAACGATACATTGAAAAACAATGAAAAAAAGACAGTGAATACAATGAAATACACGGAATATAGTGAGATACATTGAATTATAATGGAAAAAAGGACAACGAATACACGGAATACAGTGAGATACATTGAATTATAATGGAAAAAAGACAATGAATACAATGAAATATATGAAAATACAACGTGATACGTTGAAAATACATTGAAATATATTAACAGAAAATCAAGTTGCTCAGCCCCAAACTCCGTCGTCTTTGCTCAAGAACAAACCCTAATTTCCGCATTGTAGCCAAATAGAGCTTCTTCCGATAGCCGGCGAGTGCCGTACGACGTCCGACGGCTTCTTCTTCGGTAGACATATCGGAATTTGATCAAAGATCTGTGGAAACTGCTTTTTGATATCGATAATGAACAACCTCTCAACTTGAGGACCAAGCAATGTATAGATCCCTTGCTCAGAAAGTACAATACTTTGAGTGCACCGTTGTTTGAAAATATATAATATGCAATTAATTATTATTGGGAAATTTTTTCAGTTGAGAAGATGCCGTTAGAAGGAGGAGGAGAGCGAAAATTTTAATGGGATGGAGGAAGAGAATGGGATGTATCGAAGTAGAGAGAGAAAGAAAATATGTAACCGAATAGCGTATTTAGTTTCTTAGGGCTAGGAGGTAATCAAAATTAAATATTTTACTATAAACCTTAAAAGGTATCTATAGAATATAATTTTTTTAAATGGTATTTATTTAAAATAAATAAGGTGTTAACCTTTGCTATAGGAGGTAAAAATTTCTTATTAAATTTACTAATATTAATGGCTATAAAACTTATTGGAGCATTCAAAAGTTCTAAGTCCAACCTTGAAATAATACCTTAAAAATAAAATTATGAACTTTTTTAAGAAATATTTATAAATTACATCACAATAAGTATATTTATATATTAAATATATCTAAAATTTCTATATATGTATTGTCGGGTTGGTTTGGTTTCAGTTTGACTTTCTTTAGTTAAAACCAAACCAACCAATTATGGATGGTTTTGTTTTTCCAACACCAAACCAAATCAAACTAAACCATGGTCGGGTTTTTTTTTCTCGGTTTGACTCAGATTATCGGGTTGGTGCGGTTTGTCGGTTTCCTTTGAACACCCCTAGTGCAAGCAGCACTTGTGCTTGCATTAGAATAGGCTGTCTGCATCACACCAACCCTTGGATTGCGGCCCTTCCATGGACTCTGTGTGAATGCCAGATATTTTGTACATCGGGCTGTTGTTTTTAGTAGTACTAGTAAATTTCTTCAGAGGCCAGGTAAGGTAATTTCAAAGCTTAAAAACGAGTATTGCAAAATCCAAAATTTGGAAGTTAGACTTTAATTTCTGCAGGTGGGATCGAAAGAAAGGTCCAAGATTTGTGACGACAAATAATTAATTAGGGTTGAAATTATGGTCTTGTTATTTTTATAAGTTGTAACGTCAATTTATTATTACTAACCATAAAAACAAAGGCAAACCACAACATTGATCAAGAAAACAGGTGGCGTACGTTGTTGTAGCATAATATTAGAAAAACAGTTCAAAGTTAAAAAAAAGTTTGCAGTTTGTATACACAATGGGAAACAAATGACTGAATTAATCTTAATTGTTGTTTATCTGTCCTTTTCTTTTAGGTCATTTCCTTCAATTGATCATGCACCCCACATGGACAGCTATATGGAGTTATAATTTTTGACTTTTCACTAACACTAATTAATTTGACATTGTGAACTTTTGACCAAAAGTATCAAATAAAGAGTCTTCTATTTATAATAATTAATTTCTCTTTAGTGTACCTTAATTAGATTCTTCAACGTTTTGTAGTCTCTTCTGATGTTGTTATGTGTTTGGCAAGATGCGACTGTTTGTTTTGTTGTGCTTTTTGAGAAGCAAAATATTTAACAATTGTATTTGTGCAGGCATATGTATATAGCACATTTAAACCTGGTGGTACTTCCCAATATAGTGTAACAGGAAAAATTTTATTTTGTGTCTCACACAACTGACACTAGTTGTGTGAGGCATCTTTTTTGTCTCACAACTGTGTGGGTCCCAGAATTTTGTGGACCCAGATGTGTAAAATATGGGTCCACAAATATGTGAGATAAAAAAAGACCTCACACAACTAGTGTAAGTTGTGTGAGAAACAAAGTAAAATCACTCGTGTAACAGACAATGTTAGGGATGTACTGACTTTTGAATCAGTTTCACTTTCAAAAAATGCCTATGTCTGATCCAACTTGCACACGCTTTGACTATTTTGTAAGTTACTTAATTAGCACCCTTACACTAACACTTGTATCGGATAATTTTGTTCTTCAAGACTTAATTAAAGTTTTTTCTTAGCGTTATAATTGTATTGGTCAAAATCTGACCACTCGACCACGGCGGTAATAACCCCGTCCCAACTACCCTGCAGTGGCGGCTAATGAACTCGACCTCGTCCGACCCGCACTAGTCACTAAACAAGCGTCGAGGTCGAGATCCCTCCATGAGGAAAAATCACCCCCTCGACCCGGCCGAGATAAGATATGAATGAGACATCTTCAACTATAAATAAAGGGCAGAAGACTCGAAGAAAGGGGGGCTTCTCGATCATTTCTTGATCATCCACCAACATAAGAACATCTAGAGAGAGAGACTCCGAGGGAGCCTAAAGGGAGAAAGAAAGGAAGATTCTTCACATTCAACAGTTCTCGAATAAGACAACAAGATCGTAATTTCCTGGACCTCTCCAAGGGGAGGCAGGATAAATTTCGATGATGAATAAAATCTCCCAATTATTATTTCTATTAAATCTTCCGTTTTATTTTTCTGTCTTTCGATCTGGTATTAATTATGATTGACTATGATTTACCCCTTCATCTATATTGATTGATTTGCTCGAAAAGTATTCAATAACTTTTGAGTCAAACAATTTGGCGCCGTCTGTGGGGATTTCCTAGTGAAAGCACTTAGTTCTTCCCGGATCGAAGCAAAAGAGACACCAAGAAGTTCTTCCCAGATCGTGGAGGTGGAGAAGCTCCCCCCGTTTCGGCTCCCCCTCATCCTCATACCGTGTCAGGGCGGAAACCGGGCAAAGGCACTGCAAACGAGGAATCAAAAATTACCCTGAAGCAACCTGAACGCCACGGTCAAACAGATAAGTATTCAGTTCGACCTCGCTCGAACTAGGACTCAGGCTAAGTGCCTTCGCCATCAAAGTATTACAGTTCGACCTCGCTCGAACTAGGACTCAGGCTAAGTGCCTTCGCCATCAAAGTATTACAGTTCGACCTCGCTCGAACTAGGACTCAGGCTGTACCTCCGCAATCAAAATATTGCAGTTCGACCTCGCTCGAACTGGGACTCAGGCTAAGTGCCTTCGCCATCGAAGTATTACAGTTCAACCTCACTCGAACTGGGACTCAGGCTAAGCGCCTTCGCCATCAAAATCGTTACGGTTCGACCCCACTTGAACTAAGACGAGTTCCAGCCCCGCAACCAAATCACAAACCGATAAAGAACTGAAATGCAAGGCAAATAGCGAGAAAGAATTCTTTATTAATGGAATAAAAAATGCGGACCATCGCCGTTTACATCCGGTCCGAACCAGCCGAAAGAGAAAAAATCTACGAAGAAAACAAGGAACAGACAAACGCCCATCGGTGTAACAAAAGAAAATAAACCAATACAAACAACGAAACAGGAGTCTCTCTCACTCGGCGCCAATACTGCCGTCGCCATCATCACTTCCATAAGGACCATCGTCATCGCCACTTGCACCACCATCGGCTTCGGGCGTCGCCACATCATATCCATAGTTGGCTCGAGCCTCACGAGCTTTCTGGCGTGCCTCCTCGAAAGCCGCCTCAGACACGGTGCCCACCTCCAACAAGTTCTTGAAAATGTCACGCTGAGCCTCGGCGTAAACCCAGAGTTCATGAGCCTGGCAAGGAACAGCAGCACGGGACGGTCCGACCAGGGCCCTCAGCCGCTGATTCTCCTCCTCCAAGGCCGCAACCCTATCCGACAAGTCCTGGGCCTCCTGATCAATCTCGCCGATTCGCTCCTCAAGCCTTGCCTCTCTAAGGGCCGTAGTAGCCCTCTCCGACTCTCGCTCGGACTCATGAACACGAACCGCCGCCTCGAAGGCCGCCGCCCTCGTCGAAGCATCCCTCTCCACGCGTTCCAAATCGGCGACCTTACCTTCCAGTGCAGACAGCTTCACTCTCCATTCAGAGTCTACCTCCGCAGCTCTGGCCTGGCTTTGCTCCATTTCCAACTGTAGTGCTCGCAACTTGCCCTGCAGATGTTCATACTCCGCGGCGACCCCTCTTCCCACCTCGAGCTCCTCGTCCTTGAGGCGGATTTGCTCTTCGAGCTCACTCCTGCTGCGGAGCACCTGCACTAGTTCACGGTCCTTCCTCTCCAACTCTTCACCCAATGCCCGGTTGCGGGGATCATTTCTTAACCGTTCATGCAACTCGCGACACCTATCGTGATAGCGATGATATTTTCCCAGCATCTGCAAAAAGATCCTCGACCGGACATTGGCCCTACGAATATTCTCTACCTCCAACATGTACGTCTACAAAACAAGAAGAACAATCAAACTTATGCCCACTCCGCAATAAAGGAGAAATAAACTGAATTTTGATATAACATACCCGTAAGCCCATCACAGCCACCTCGTCCATCACTTCGACATTCGAAACACTCCTCAGGGACTCGTTCTCGGCCTCAGAACACAGTAGGCTGAATTGTGGTACCAGGCTGCCCCCTTGAGTCAACAAGTTCACGTCGGCAGGAATCTCAACGAGGCGGGCCGACCCCCCAGCGTTGACCACCGAGTGGGTAATGCCCTTCTCGAACATCCGAACATCATCAGGGTCTAAGTCAGACTCAGACTCGTATTCATCGACCATTACACTCTTCCCCCTCTCCGCTGCTAAAGATGATAGCGGCGCACTCAAGGTCGCGACGACAGCGTTAGGGGAACGATCCTCCGCTACAACGAGATGTTCTGCGACATCCGCATCGAGAACTCCCGATTGGGCTGCGGTAGCAGCAGAGTCCTCCCGACCCTGGATAA
This sequence comes from Nicotiana attenuata, assembly GCF_001879085.1. Classification (NCBI taxonomy): domain Eukaryota; kingdom Viridiplantae; phylum Streptophyta; class Magnoliopsida; order Solanales; family Solanaceae; genus Nicotiana; species Nicotiana attenuata. Next base: position 41,024,804 of record NC_031996.1, read on the forward strand.
CGGGAGCAGCTCCGACTATCCGCTCCCCTTCGGCGGTAGACGCTGCAGCAACACCTTCCTCTAGGTTCGCCGGGGGATAATCCAAGTTGATCACTGTCGGGGGAGCCATCTCAAAACCTACTCTCCGCCTCTTCAACGGCCCTTCTTCCTCCCCGGTCGACGGCGAGTCAGCTTGAGGACGGACAATGTCGGATGGACCCTCATCCCGAGACATAGTCTGGGTGGGAGTGGTAAAAGCCAGTGACTCCACCGACACCGCCCTCGACGAAGGACGAGCCGTAGATACCGCACTGATACGAGCGGATGCAGCCGGACGACGGAACGCCAACTGAGGGGCCCTGACTCTGCGAACCCTCCCTAATCACGGCAAACAAGGCTCGAAAAGTAAGATCGATACAGAAGAAAGGTCAGAAAGTAAGGACGTTATCTCACCTGTAAGGGGCCTGCGTCCGAATCTCCGATGAAACGTCGCCCACGTACGAACTCCCGCTGTATGGGGAAGGATGGCCTCGACCCATTCCCGAATCCCCTCCAAAGGAGGCGGTGGTACCTTCTCGGCTGCAAAACATCGAGATAAATCAGTATATGCAACACAAGATATAGGGAGGAAGAGACCGAAACAGACTCTGTTAGCCAAGGGCGAAGACTTACGGGCAAAATTCCACACTACCGGAAACCCAGTCGGGTCCGCCACGAGGTGCTCGGTCCGCACATAGAAAAAATTATCAAAGAAACGGCGGTTGGTCCTGTCATCCATCTTGACCACCAAACCTTTCGACCCACGAGGACGCGCGTGGATCATTGTGCCGCGAATCCTTTGAGGAGCAAATAGGCTGAGCACGTGCCTCAGAGTGACCTCACGACCGGCCAGCTCCGCGTACTTGATGAACATAAGGAAAAGCTTGTACAAATAAGGAGAAATTTGGGCAGGGCACACCTCATAATAGCGACAGAAGTCGACCACCAACATTGGAAGCGGAAGTGTGTACCCCACAAGGAAGGGATAAGCGTAGAACGAGCAGAACCCGGGACGGTCTATCTGGACCCTTTCGTCCTTTGTGGCCGGTACCATCTCGATGTAGCTGGGAATGCCCCATCGCTCCCTCAACTCCTTTATTCCGACCTCCCCCATAAGGGGTTTAATATCTACATGCTCCATGCCCCCATCGGCGCTGAAGTCTTCCACCGCCTTCCCCGAGCGGAACAAAATTTCCTCCACTGAAGGGACCTCCTCACTTTCCATCAGGTCTGAATCCCCGTCCGCCGGAGCGTGATCCCCTGTCGCTGGCGGGATAGCCGGAAGATTATCGTGAGAAGAAGTTCCCGCTATCTTTAACCCAGAGGAAGAGGAGAGAACTCTGTCGGAGAGATAGAAAGATTAAAAGAATGCTGCGAGAGAAGAGGCAAAGAAAAAGCTCAAATTGACCAAGAGAGAGATATCCTGAAAATCCTCTCGAAGACAAAGCAAAGAAATGTGAGAGACAAATGACAAGGCTCATCCAATTTATAGGACACGAATTCTCTGAGCGCGAAAACCAACGGTCGCCACTAGGATCTGACCAGGCGTGAAACGATTCAGCTTCTCGGGAACATGCGCTATTATGACTACTTACACGAAGTGCTGCTCCATTTATCAACCGTCGTTTCAGCTTCGATACCGTCATAACGGTACAAGTGTATCAGAGAGACCCCTCCGGGCCGTTCCGAAAACTCATGACATGACTAAGGAATAATATGCACATCACTCTCAATATGATTACGTCACAAACATGATCCGTCCGTCGAGGTCGGTAGGATACGACCCTGACAGACGGAGGGACTAACTGTATTGGTCAAAATCTGACCACTCGACCACGGCGGTAATAACCCTGTCCCAACTACCCTGCAGTGGCGGCTAATGAACTCGACCTCGTCCGACCCGCACTGGTCACTAAACAAGCGTCGAGGTCGAGATCCCTTCATGAGGGGAAATCACCCCCTCGACCCGGCGAGATAAGATATGAATGAGACATTTTCGACTATAAATAGAGGGCAGAAGACTCGAACCAGGGGGGGCTTCTCCATCATTTTCTTGATCATCCACCAACATAAGAACACCTAGAGAGAGAGACTCCNTCAATAACTTTTGAGTCAAACAATAATGAGAGAGTGGCCGTTGTTTTGTCGAATAAGAAAACAATGTGCAAAATCCAACCAAATTAATTTATGATCGGTTACCACCAACCATTATCAGACACGCAATATAATTTTGCATGGCTCATCATAATTTTTTAGAAGAACCACCAAATACTATAAACTATTACTATTATACTATTTCAAGTGGCTAATGACTACGTGGCGTATAATTGAACTTTTTCGGAAAATTAATTAAAATTGAATTTCAAGGGCCAAAGAGTTATATCATACAATTTTTGCGTTATTAATTTGTCTTCGTTAGTTATGATGTTAAAGGGCACTTAAGCAAAACGACATCCAAAAGCTTATTATACCACGAAATTTCTTTTATTACTAAGAATTTATCTTTGTTTAATTATATGGTAGTTTCCCAAGCTAACGGGAGGAGGTACATCGCTAAGGAAATTTCCTTTATTAGCTTTTTTTAATCTATTGTTGAGAAAGCCGCTGGATTTTGACACAACTTTTGCTTTATTTTTTTAAACTTCATTATAACAATTTGTCTTTATTTAACAATATGGGAATTTCCCAAGCTAAAGGACCAGGATTGGTGCATTGCCCAGGAAATTTCCTTTATTAATCTTTTTTTATCCAATTATTGAGAAAGCCGTCGGACATACTTTCATTAAATTTAACTTTATTCACTACCAATATGAAATAAATTACATAATCAATTAAGTCATTAGAAAATCAACTTTAAATTTTAACTATACTGAGTACAGTTTGATAACATATTGGAGCCCATCAAACTGTGTATACATTATTTTTATTTTTTACCGTGGTAACTAGATAAAAATCTAATCAAATAAAGAGTTCTCACAATTCTCGATTTTCTTTTTTATTTAGCAGTAATTAGTTGATATTTATCTTACTTCGAACTGCAAGTAATTAATAGTTCTCGTAGTGCTTGCTAAATGGAATATTTTACATGCTTAAAATTTGGATTTAGCCTTTTCTTTATTGGTACTCAATTGATGATATAAATTCTTCTAGGCTGACGTAAAGGTGGTGAAGCTAAGGTATTTTCTTGTGAAAGAAATATTCTGAAAGGATCTCTCAGTTGCACATGTTATTCTTATATTTGGCATCAATGGCCATATTAAAAGAAACTTTTGGACATAAATAGCCTATTTGATCAAGCTTTTAAAATCAATTTATTTTGAATAGTGTTTGTTTCAAAAGTACTTTTTGGAAAAGTATTTTTGGTGTGACAAATAATTTTTATTTGTTTAAATAATTTAAAGAAGAATTAACCCAAATAGCCGTCCGATCCACCCAATCGCTTAAGTTAAAAATAGCCGGTGGAGATATAATATATGCATAATTTATATATTTATGTATAATTCATGTATATGGCTAGAAAAAGTATATAGTAAATATGACCGGCTATTTTTGTAAAGATCCCTAATTTAAAATCACTTTTGATTAGACATTAGTATTTGACTAAGCTTCTAAAAAATGCTTCTAAGTATTTTTCACAAAAGTTTTTTCAAAACAATACTTTTGGGAAGAAGCTATTTTTTTATTTATTTTTCAAACAGTGCTTTTGCTTCTACTCACTAGCACTTTTAAAAGCTTGGCCAAATATCTTAACTTTGGAAAAAGGTACTTTTCGCCGAAAAAAATAGTTTTTACCAAAAAGAAGCTCGGATAATTTCACAAAAGACCCAAAGTTTACATTCAATGATTACTACAACTACTAGTATCTAAGACATTTGCATAATCGTGTATAGAGTAATTCTTCAAATACTAGTATTGCAAATTATCCTTCGACCTTTTTCTGCCTAGATATTGTAAAGTAAAAGAAAACTCGGTATTAAAATTAAATAGATGCTTAAAATTTAACAAATAATAATTGATTTTTTTTTGTAAAATGTGCATGGCTTTGGGATATAAGAAATATTCAGCGTGCTGATAAGATCAGATTCCGATTAAACGCAGTAAAAGTGAAAAAGGCCAAGACAAAGCATGAGAAAATGAAGATAAATCAGATGAAAAACAACGTCTTTGCTTCCATTTTTACTCTGATTGGCTCTGTTTTTCATATCTAGAGTTCCAAAAGCAACATTTGTTTTCCTTTCCTTTTTGTTGAGGTTTTCTTTAGATTCATGTCTTTCTTCATCTTTCCATGTACGTCTTTTAATCGAGGCAGATTCATAATCTATTTTTCTTTTCCTTTCTGTTTTTTATTTTACTTTAACTCTTCGATCAGGGTGGATCCACCTTGCGATATACTGATTCACGTTATTGTCCAAATAATATATATATATATATGTTCGAAAAATTCACTAAATATTTGTAAGTGTTTTAATGTGACCGGTTACTATTGAAAATTAACTTGAGGTTATTACAGAAACGCATAAACATCAAATTCTAGATACGCCTATGTCTGTGAATTCCTTCATTTCCCGTGTTAGGCGTCTATTCTGGAAAGTCAAAAGGAAAAAAATTAAATTCTCTTATTTATGGAGAGAATCATGCATTTTTCTTAATAACTAACTTAACACCGTGATTGGTATATATCTCTATGACAAAGGGGCTTTGTTATAAGGGCAAAAAAAATCAGAACAAATGAGACTGTGGTTTGATTGTATGAATGTCCGACATTGAATCTTCTACATTGGTTCTTGCAATTGGAATAAAAATTAAAGTAATAACATGATTATCCAAAGTATGAGAATAAGGAAATTCATTATTGATAAATAGCAACGAAAAAAAAAAAATCAAAATTTCTCAGTGAATATTCCAAACCTTTTCTACTTCGATAAAGAGTGACATTCGATCGTTTCATATTTATCGACTTAAAGGGGACTTGTTAATGTACATATCTCCAAGAACATGATCTGCCGCCGAAAGATATATATAATATACTTAAAGTCTTAATAACTTAATTAATTTGTAGTATTCTCAAAGATTAAGTCACAATGATAAATTGTGACACTTATATATCTTGCTTTTGTCTTAAGTTATGTATCTCTTTTTAATTGTACAACACCCCTTACGTGTATTGTCAATATTGCCACTTTTTGCATCTCTTTTTTAATTTTTCAAGTTAAAGAATGAAATAAAGTTATTCTAATATAGGATATTTTTTGATCGAGAATATAGAACTTTCTTAATTCTTATTCTTATCTTACTTGGCATTTTTAACAGTCTTTCAAAATTAGCTTAGTATGGAATCTAGCCGAACAAAAATGAATCACGTTTGTGTAAACTTAAACATTAAAATCTAACTAAAAATACCCTTTGCAACTAGGAAATATTCTTCAACTAGAATATTAGGAATAGTATGCTCTTCATCTTCTCATAAACAAGAAAATAGTATTTTCGCTGTTATTCTCTTGCAATATTCTTTACTTTATGAAACCAAACAAACACATGAAAAATGACTCGAAAAGATAAAGAAAGAATTCATAGCGAGGTATCCTCCTTTACCTTTCCAGTGCTATATTTTCATCTTTTATGTTTGATCTTTTCACGGATCGAAGGAAAAAAAGACGGTTCGATCACAAATGTAGAAAACATTTTGTGTATACTAAGTTATCATGATTAAGTAATTTAATGAGTCATAACGGATAACTCTTCATAGCATATTCAATATGGTAATCCGAAAAATATAGTGATAACATGTTACATATAACTGGCTAAATTGGATTAATAGTACTCTAAAAAATCTTTGCAACGTCATTTTATCTAATCTAAATTGTTATTCTAAGTTGTTTCTTAGTTTCTTGCATATGCACCCACATCGATAGCTATGAAGTTTTATTTTGACATTATTTTAACGATGTGAATGTTTAATCAAAAAATGGAATTTCAGTCAAAGCTTTATTTTTAGAAGAACTCTGGTTACTGATAATCGGAAATGAATAAAAGAAATGAATTTTGATAACCAATAGATAGCAGAAAACAAAGTAAACCAGTATATTCCGATGATATTGTCGTGTCCCCCCAAATGATCAGTCTTCTCCCTTTTTATAGCTATTTTTAAATTATACATTTTGCCTATGTCATAATAAGGTCATTATAAACGATTAAAGGCATTAAATGCTACGTTACATAATTATTGCAATTTAATACAGATCCTCTAACGTTTTCAGTATTTAATGCTTATTAAACACTGTATATGGGCTCTCCTGTGTTGTCAGGTTCAATCTTCTCAGCTTTTAGACTTAAATAGGTTCGAGCATCGAGTCTTTTGAATATTTGCTCGTGCCTCTTCTTGTGCTTCCGCTCGTATCTGTTGCAACTCGTGCCTCTTTGCTTAATCATCATTCTTTGACCTGCCTACGTGTCATGACATGTCATCTTTCAATCACTTCGATATGCATAAACTCAGTTTTACCCAATACAGATAGTCCCCCCACTTGCCATTTATTCAACAATTGAATATTTGGGAAGTGAATTTCATTAAAGCGGCGATATTTACCGCCATTAATGCTATGATAGAATCGATGCTTCAATTGTCACTTCCATTTAATGCTCATTACATGTGGCGCCCTTTTATTGGCTCTGCAACTTTGCAGCGCCTTTTAAGGCTTTTTTACAGCCTCACTAATCACGAAGCGACAGTTCTCATTATGACCTTTCCATCATTGTACCTTTCCTTTGACGGTTGCTTCCTAGTATAAATTTAGTTTTGTACCTTTGTCTTTTCCTCATAAAGCTTTCAGAATATTCAATTCTTGTTTCGATCTTCCTCGTAAAACTCTTAGAATATTCAATTCTTGTTCTTTACCTTCCTCGTACTGCCATGGCTTCACCAAACCCTAACCCTAGGAGAGTCTCCATAGTTGATAACTTTCTTTCTGTCCCTAATAGGAGTAGAAGAGGAGGTGGTAGACTACGTAATTTAGGGTCTTCATCTAGTTCTGGCCCTTCTTCTAGAACCAGAGGTTCTGTTTTACATAGATCTTCCTCTAGAGGTAAGGAATCCTCTGAGCCTCTTCGTGAACCTCTAGTAGAGGAGATAATTCCTGCGAATTTTCCTTCTATAATGATAGAGAGTATCTTAGGAACCAAGTATCTTCATTAGATCATGCTGGTATTTACCCAACTTGAAGGTCTGATTTCTTTAGTTCGTAAAGATTGCCATTAGAGTTAGGACTTTCCTATCATAATTCCTAATGCGAACCAAAGAATCACCTCTTATTTGACGGGGTTTTCCTTTGTTTATACATATCCTTTCACCTTAGGATTCAAACTTGCTATTGACCCTGTCATCCTAGAATTCTGTCGTTTTTTCGACGTATGTTTAGGTCAAATCGGCCCTATAGTGTGGAGGGTTGTTGCCTGTTTGAGGCATTTGAGCAATTTGGCCCGTGTGCCTTTCACTTTCTCTCATCTAATTCATCTTTACTCCCCTAGACTCTTTCGCAATGGTGTTTTCACTTTAGTAGCAAGGAGCAAAAGAATTCTAGTCAATCCAGAGGATGACAGAGACCGTGGCTGGTATGCCCGGTTTGCTGCTGCCCCCACCATTGGTTTGGTGGGTGATGGAAACGTTCCCTTCCCCGAGAAGTGGAATTTTGCACGTGAGTAATTTTCTCGTACCTTTTTCCCCTTAATTTTGATGATTTTAAATTTTCCTTTTCTTTTCCAGCAACCATGGGAATTGTGGACGATATTCCCAATTTCCGTGTTTGGGTAGGAAAATTATTGAATTCTGCCCCAATAGAGGGTAGGTCTTGGAAGACTCTTTCCCAACGATTCGGTTGAAAAGTGAAAACTCACGGTAAGAGTTTTTTTTTTATTTCACATATTGCCTTTTTTTTTCTCTTTTCTCTGAACTTATTTTAATCCTTCTTTTTATCAGGATTCGCAGTTCGAGGGATGACTGCCGAGGCGGTCGTGGCTTCTCGTATTTCTTTGGAAAGGACCCAAGAAATAATTTTGGGCTCTTCATCGAAAAGAAAAGCCGTTGATGTCCAAGATTCTGAAGAAGAGGAAGATGAAAGTTCCTTGGTAACAAGGTCGCGGGCTCATAGGCGTATTATCTCTGATGATGAGCATCCCCCTGCCATTCTATTCCTCTTACCGAGTCTGTTGAAGCCCCGGTGGTGATCCCTGATGATGATGTTGATGATGTTCCCGCTGCTGCTCATGATTCTGTTGAGCAGCTTTTTAACCGCGGGTTTGGTAGTGAAGATTTTGGTCCGGTTTCTAATGAAGCACCCCTGGCTTCTTTTACCACTTCCGTTCCTGTGACTCCTTCTTTGCCAATTATGGCTGTTTCCGTTTCTCCCCAGACTGTTTTTACTGCTCCCACTATCCCCCCTTCAACGATTCCCCCTCCACCTGTTCATCGTACTAAGGTTGGTTCCTCAAGTGGAGATACTGTTATGAGACAAGTCACCATTGAAGTTCCTGCTGAGGGTAATCTTTTAAGGAAATCAGGACAAGCAGACGTGTGGCTAAAGCCTTTGATTGGTCCAGTTGAAAGAGCTAAGCTTGCGAGCCATATTTCTTTGACCTTGATGAATGACATAGTGCATGCTTCTTCAAAGGTACCCCTTTTTTCAAGCTTTATCCTATTTTCAGGGTTCTCATCTTCCCTTTTCTTTTTTGTTTAGGTTAATTTAATTGGCACAAAGATGATGAAAAGAGTTACCCTTTTAGAGCAATTAATGCGTGACTATCAAATGGAGGCGGATAATTGGAAGGGACAGTATGACGGTCTTCAAATTGATGTGGAAACCTTAGAAGAAAATAAAAGTACCTTGGAGCAGAAGGTAAGGGCCTTGACTTCAGAGCTGGCAGTTGTAAAAGCTTCCTCAAGTCAAGCAAGTAAAGAGAAATTGCGTCTTGAAACCTCTTTTTCTGAGCAACTTTCCAAGGCTAGTGAGGAGATTAGAGAGTTGAAGGCTCTCTTCGCTGAGAAAGAAGCATATGCTGGAGAACTCGTGCAAACACTAACTCAAACTCAAGAAGACCTCCGGGAATCTTCTGATAAGGTTCGCTTTTTAGAGAATTCTCATGCTGCTCTCCAAACTTCTCACGAATCTGCCTTGGCTGAAAATGAAAAATTAAAAAATGAAATTGCTGATTGGGAAAGAGATTATGAGATCCTTGAAGAGAAATCTGCCATTGAAGTGAGTTGGACGTTTTTAAATTCTCGCCATGATACCCTCGTTCAAGTTAGCCAGGAGAATTTTAACTTAGAATCTGAGTTAGCAAGATCAAAGAGGCTCTCGAGAAGACTCAGCAGAACCAAGATTTCTCTTCTCCCATGGCTGAAGTTTCTGAACAAGTTGAAGATGATATGGGTATCCCCACTCCTTCGAGTCAAGCTGAGCCGCCCGCTGCTGTTGATGTCCCTATTTCAGTTCCTTCAAGTTCCCAGTGAAAAGTTTAAATTCCTTTGTTGCTTTTTTTTTTCTTGGTGGTGGTTGTAACCCTTGGTCTTTTTAAGGGTTTGTGGAAAACGTTAAGTCCCCAGACCTTTTATGGGGCATTTTGTTTAATCAACTTTTTGGTTTATGACTAAGTTCATACTTCTGAACTTTTTAATATTATGAAGTTTCCGTTACTATTTAAACTTCTGTTTCGTTTATTCTTGCCTTTATTTTTAAGGACTTACTGATAACTTGCATTTTTATTTTGTAAAATGCTTACTTTTTCTCATGAATGTCTTAAATCAATCATGAATTACAAAAGAGGGCCCTTTTATATTCGACACTTAATGAAGAAGACGTCTCAACTTCATAATGGTGTTAACATACGACAAAAGAAATAGGAACAAACATGTTTCTTGAAAGAACTTTGACAAGTTTTTATTTGAACTTTGCCAAGTTTAAGTAACACTTTACATGTATTTAAATAACATCTATAACTTTTTCGTAACTGTTTTCCTCACAACAGATTTAAAAGAAAGAATAAAATACAAGGTTTTTATGTAATAACCCGTTTTAGTACACGTACTTTAAATACAAGGTTTTTATCTATAACCTGTTTCAGTACATTGCCTTTAACCTAACTATGGTAAGGTTTCGTCTTGGCCTTGACTCGTGGCTATTAGCTCGTGACTATCTTTCGGTGGTTTTTGCTCTGCACTTAACTCTTTCAATGAGTTGATTAGGCTTGAACTTTTGATTGCTTCTCAATTTATGCATTTGTCTACGTATATATCATATAGTCCCCCAAGTGTTTGAGCGTTGAAGTATGAAACCTCAAGCACTTGATTGTTCCTCTCATTCGGTCCTTTCGCTGAAAAAGAAAAACACACGGGACTCGGAGGGGCGATTATAGATGAAGACTGATTAACCCGTCTGAATTTCTATCAGAATAGTTGTAACCCTAGACCGGAAATTTTAATTTATTCCACGTGCCTTGCAGGTCGTGATTCATCATTTAGTACGAGCTAGCTTTTTGCCTATCATCTAAAATCGTTAGTAAAACTTTTATCAATTCAAAAATGGAATTTTAAAATAAAGATACCTGACCGTGGGTATTCTTTTAGAAATAATATCTCTTCAAGTGAACGGCATTCCAATGTGAAGATAATATCTTGCCATCCATAGTTTCCAGCTTATATGCTCCTTTTCCCGCAATACCATGAATCTTGTAAGGTCCTTCCCAAGTTGGACTTAATTTTCCGGTATTGGAAAAACTTTCTTGAGCACGAAGTCCCCAATCTTGAAGTATCTTAATCATGCCTTCCGATTGTAATATCGCTCAATGACTTGTTTTTGTGCTGCCATTCTTATTAATGCAGTTTCTCTTCGTCCTTCAAGTAGGTCAAGGTTTATGCGCATTTCCTCTTCATTAGTTTCTTCTGACGCCTGCGTATACCTCGTGCTTGGTTCCCCTATTTCAACTGGGATTAAAGCTTCAGCCCCGTACACCAATTAAAATGGTGTTTCACCTGTGCTTGTTTTTGTTGTTGTGCGATACGCCCATAAAACACCAGGTAACACTTTTGGCCAATTGCCTTTAGATTCTTCTAACGATTTTTTCAAATTGTTGATAATGACTTTATTTGTTGACTCCACTTGTCCATTACCTACTGGGTGGTAAGGTGTGGACGTAATCCTTTTGATTTGCCAGCTTTGTAAAAATTCTGTGATTTGAGCGCCTATAAATTGTGGGCCGTTATCACACACGATTTCTTTTGGTACACCGAATCGACATATGATATTTCGCCATATGAAATCTCTGACCTCTTTTTCCCATACCTGTTTAAATGCTCCTGCTTCTACCCATTTAGTAAAGTAATCAGTGAGTACAAGTAGAAACTTTATCTGTCCCTTTGCTTATGGTAATGGTCCCACAATATCCATTCGCCACTTCATAAAGGGCCACGGTGCAATGACCGGATGTAATAGTTCCGCAGGTCTATGCATGTTGTTTCCATATCTTTGGCACTTATCACATTTAGCCACGAAATTCTCTGCTTCTTCTTCCATTTTAGGCCAATAGTATCCTGTTCTAATCATGGTTCTTACATGTGATCTTCCTCCTGCGTGATTTCCACAGTGCACCCGTGTATCTCTCTCATTACATATTCTGTTTGAGAAGGTCCGAGGCATCTTGCTAAGGGGCCACCGAACATCTTTCGATAAAGATTACCTTGCTTCAAACAATATCGTGCGACCTTTCTCCGAAGCGCGTGTGCTTTTTTCTTATCTTCAGGGACGGTACCATACTGCAAAAAAGCGACAATCTCATTTCTCCAATCCCAAGTTAAGTTATTGAAAGTTACCTCATTTTTGTCTGGATCAAGTACTGAATGAAACAAATGAATTACGGAAGCATTTTCATTACTTGCCACATCTGCCGCAGATGCGAGATTGGATAGGGCGTCTGCCTCGACATTTTCATCTCTTGGTATTTGCATAACTTTCCAGGTTTTGGAATTGTCTAATCAAATCCCGTACTTTTTCAAAATATTGCTGCATTCGTGCCTCCCTGGCTGTATAAGTCCCCAGCATTTGGTTAACCACGAGCTGCGAATCGCTTTTGATTACAATTTGATTAATGCCAAGTTCTCGTACCAGTTCCAAACCTGCAATCACATCTTCATACTCTGCTTCATTGTTAGTTATAGAATGGCATTTTATAGCTTGACGAATAATTTCACCCGTAGGTGGCACCAAAACAATTCCTAAACCTGCTCCCTTTACGTTAGATGAGCCATCAGTAAACAAGGTCCAAATTCCTAGATTAGATCCGTTAAACACCTGGAATTCTTTTTCCGCTTCTAATTGCATTCCTTGGCTAAAATCAGCTAAAAAATCTGCTAATACTTGAGATTTTATCGCGGTTCTGAATTGGTATGTGATATCATATTCACTTAGTTCTATAGCCCATTTAGCTAACCTACCAGACAACTCATGCTTATGTAATATATTGCTTAATGGATAAGCAGTTACTACGATAATGGGATGACATTGAAAATAAGGCCTTAGCTTTCTAGATGCCATGATTAGTGCAAGTGCAAGCTTTTCTAATTGAGGATACCGTGTCTCCGCATCTAATAATGATTTAGTGACATAATAAATTGGAGACTGTTTACCTTGGTCTTCACGAACTAAAACAACACTTACGCTACTTTTGAGACGGTAAGATAGATGAGCAATCTTTCCCCAACCTTTGGTTTTGCAAGCAACGGCGGATTTGACAGGTATATTTTCAAATACTTTAGTGCCTGTTGACACTCCTCAGTCCATTCAAACTGATCTTGCTTTTTGAGGGCAGAAAAGAATTTAAAGCACTTTTTTGAGGATTTGGAAATAAATCTCCCCAAAGCTGCAATTATTCCTGTCAGCCTCTGCACTTCTTTTTTACTTGTAAGTATATCAGGGATTTCTTCAATGGCCTTAATCTGCGCTGGATTCACCTCAATACCACGGTTAGAAACAAGAAAACCTAAAAACTTACCTGATGCAACACCGAATGCACATTTCTCAGGGTTTAATTTCATATTGAATTTCCGCAAGATCTGAAATGTTTCTGACAAGTGTGATATATGGTCCCCTGAATGTTGACGTTTAACGAGCATACCGTCTATATAGACCTCCATAGTTTTTCCCAGATGATCTTGAAACATTTTGGTCACCAATCTTTGATATGTTGCACCAGCATTTTTGAGACCAAAATGCATTACTTTATAACAGTAAGTCCCCCTGTCTGTTATAAATGAAGTTTTTTCTTCATCTATGGGATCCATTTTGATTTGGTTGTATCATCTAAAAAACTTAACAACTCATGTCCTGCAGTAGCATCAATTAGTTGATCTATATGTGGTAATGGAAAATAATCTTTAGGACAAGCTTTGTTAAGATCTGTGTAATCTACACAAACTCGCCATTTACCATTCTTTTTAGGTACCACAACAGTGTTGGCTAACCAATTAGGATACTTTACCTCACGGATAGACCCATTGTTTAATAACTTTTGGACCTCATCTTGAATCACCCGATTTTTGAAAGTTCCTTGCTTTCTCTTCTTTTGTTTGGTCTTCATTTAATTTGTGAGTCATTACCTCCGGTGGTATACCTGTCATATCAGAATGGGACCAAGCAAAACAATTTGCGTTAGCTTTTAAAAATTCAATCAACTTACGCTTCGCGTCTTGGCTGAGATTGGCTCCTATGTAGATTTTCCTTTCAGGCCAATGTACAAATAATACTACAGCCTCTAGTATCATTGTTTTGATATTTTTGTTTTCTTCTGGTTCTTCAATGGAATCAGGCCTTGAATCTACATCTGTTCGCCCTTGTTCAGTTGAGGTTTGCGTTGTGGTATCCTCAACTGAATTATGTAATTGCTATTTTTCTTCATTTCTCGTACTTGAATCTGTTACGGAGTTGATGCTCCTGGATGTCTGTTGATCTCTACGGATTTGACATATTCCCCATGGTGATGGAAATTTAATGACTTGATGTAAGGTCGATGGAACAACATCCATCTCGTGGATCCACAGCCTCCCTAGAATTATGTTGTAAGCCATTTCTAGCTCCACTACCTGAAACTTCGTATCTTTGACAACTCCTTCTGCGAATGTAGTGAGTATTACTTCCGCTTTCGTCACAATGCTGGAATTGTCAAACCTAGACAAAGTATGCGCCTTGGGTACTAATTTATCCTCAGCTTGCATCTCATGTAGAACTCTTAGTAGGATAATGTTCACGGAGCTACCTGGATCGATCAAAACTCGTTTCACATTAGTGTCATGTATAAGTAAAGATATTACCAATGTGTCATTATGTGGAGTTAATACGCCATCCGCATCTGCATCTTCAAACGTAATGCTTTCTTCCTCTAAGACATGTTGCACCCGCTTCCCGTGGGTAATTGTGACTTTGGAAACTTTATTTGCTGCTGTATACGTCACGCCATTGATTTCATCGCCCCCGCTTATAACATTAACAGTCCTTTTTGGAGAAGGCGGTTTAGGGGTCTCATGCCTATTCTTCATGTATGCTTGCTTACCTTTCTTGCTAAATAACTTAGTGAGATACCCCTGCTTCAATAGATGATCAACTTCACCTCGTAGCAGCCCGCAATCTGCCGTTTTGTGACCATGATCGTTGTGAAATTCGCACCAGTGATCAGGATTGCACCTGTTTGGATTTGACCTCATTTCTTTTGGCCACCACACTTTATCACCCATGCTTCTTAAAACAGCTACGAGCTCGGAAGTGCTTACATTAAAATTATAACTGCCAAATCGTGCCTTCAAGTTTCTATCGTCATCTCGTGACTCTTGTGTGTTACGATCATTTCCATACCTCGATGATGAGCCTGATTCTCTATTTCTAGATCTATGGTCGTACCTTGAATGATCACGTTTTGACCATGAATCTTTTCCAGCTGGGCCCATATATGGTTCGTACCTGTTTTTACCGGACCTTTTTTTCTGTTTCTGCCTGTCTTGAACTCACCTTTTCTTCTTTTTGAGATTGTGAGATAATATCTTCTTCGATCCTTAACTTCGTGCTATACTTGTTGTAAACGTCATTGCTGGGAATTCACGAAGACTTTCCTTGAGTCGCCTCGTGGCTTCTGAGCTTTTCTCATTCAAAATTACTAGTGAAAGCTATAGCTACCCAATTATCTGGTACACGGGGTAACATCATTCTCTCACGCTGGAATCTATCCACGAACTCTCTGAGCAACTCGGAGTCCCCTTGTTTGATTTTGAAAATATCCTCCATTCTCTTTTCGACTTTTTGAGCTCCTGAGTGTGCTTTGATAAATGAATCTGCAAGCTCAGCAAAAGAATTTATGGAATTTTCGGGTAAAAGAGAGTACCATGTTAATGATCCCTTAGTGAGTGTTTCACTGAATTTTTTGACCAATACTGATTCAATTTCTTGTTTGGTCAAGTCGTTGCCTTTTACGCCAGTTGTGAATGCAGTCACGTGGTTGTTCCATCATATTTTGGAATATCGGACATTTTGAATTTTTTCGGAATTGGTAGAGGAACAGCGCTTGGCTTCCAAGGTTGCTATGAATATTTGTCCATATCGATTCCTTTGATTACAGGCGGTACTCCAGGTATTTGCTCTATGCGGTCACTTTGCTCCTTGAGCTGTTTCTGCAATGTTAGAACTAAATTTTGTAAATCGGAATTGACTAAGTTACCTAGTTCTCCCTCTCGTGATTCATTGGGGATTCCGCCACTGCCTGAATTAACAAGCCTAGAACGAGGGTTTTCCAAAGTGTTGGTATTTGGAATTGGTGTTGATGGTGCAACAGGTAACTGGCTGGCAAAGGCCTCAAGAGCTTTATTAACCTGTTCAGCGATCAGCTTCTGCAAAGCTTCATTGATAGCTTCATCATTGTCAAATTGCGCATTTGCGTTTGAGTGAGATCTATCAGGAGTTCCTTCTCGAGACCGCCGAGGCGAGCTTTGTGGAGAAGGAATCGGAGTGTGAACATCTTGTGAGTCCCCTTGGTTTCCTTGATTTCCTTGGGTGTTATCATTAACATTTGACATGATTGTTGATGTAACGAAATAGGTTAGGTTAAGAAAGAATAGATTATCAGATTCCCGGTAACGGAACCAATTTGTTTAACCAAAAAATGGAATTTCAGTCAAAGCTTTAGTTTTAGAAGAACTCGGGTTACTGATAATCAGAAATGAATAACAGAAATGAATTTTGATAACCAATAGATAGCAGAAAACAAAGTAAACCAGTATATTCCGATGATATTGTCGCGTCTCCCCAAATGATCAGTCTTCTCCCTTTTTATAGCTATTTTTAAGTTATGCGTTTTGCCTTTGTCATAATAAGGTCATTATAGACGATTAAAGGCATTAAATGCTACGTTACATTATCATTGCAATTTAATACAGATCCTCTAACGTTTTCAATATTTAATGCTTATTAAACACTGTATCTGGGCTCTCCTGTGTTGTCAGGTTCATTCTTCTCAGCTTTTAGACTTAAATAGGTACGAGCATCGAGTCTTTTGAATATTTGCTCGTGCCTGTTCTTGTGCTTCCGCTCGTATCTGTTGCAACTCGTGCCTCTTTGCTTAATCACCATTCTTTGACCTGCCTACGTATCATGAGATATCATATTTCAATCACTTCGATATGCATAAACTCAGTTTTACCCAATACAGTGAACCTTTGACAAAAAAAAAAAAACGTAAAAATAAATAGTTTTCCTTCAAATTATAACATAGTCCTCTACTAATGTCACTTCCTCTGTCGTATATACCTTAGATTCCTCAAGGGTTTTTGTATCCTCTAATGTTTCTATGTATCTGGCAAGATGTTCTTGCTCTTGTTTCTTGTTATCTTGTGCTTTTTGACAAGCATTTGACTAGGGTATGGCAATTTGAGCCCAAACCCATCCAACTCGTCCAACTCGTCCAGAGATTAATGAGTTGGGCTACAAATATTTTAGCTCATGGATTTATTTGAGCTGAGTCCAAAGTAACCCATTATTTTTTAGAGAAACTTTCAGAAATCACTATGTTTTAGTGGTTATTAGCTAGTTTTAGCTACCATTTACTATATATTACTTCTTATTTCTATGTTTTCAAATTTTTTAGAGTGTATTCGATGTATTTAATCTACTGTATTCATGAATACAATAGCATTACTAGGCGTGAAACATGGGATTACAACTAGACAGATTTTTGTATTCGAGTGTATTCGACTGTATTCATGGCGTGAAACATGGGATTACAGCTGGACAGATTATTGTATTCGACTGTATTCACGGCATGAAACAGGGGATTACACTGTTTTAAATGGAAAGTGAATCAATTAACATAATAGACTCCTAATATAACTCAACAAACTCAATTATAACACTAAAATTTTGTATTTCCAGTTATAAAAAAAAATTCTCAACCAAAAAATACACCAAAAATATAGCAATCTTCAGAGAGATTATATAATACATCTGAATACATAAATTATATTAATTAACAAAAATATATGAATACATTCATGGAATACAATGAGACAGTGAATACAATGAAATAGATGGAATACAGCGAGATACATTGAAATATATTAACAGAAAATTCAAGTTGCTCAGCCCCAAACTCCGTCGTCTTCGTTCCTCTTTTTTTGCAGCTGTTGTTCGTTCCCTTTTCTTGGGGTGGTGACTGGAGGTTGTTAATGGAGTGTGCTGCTATCAGCTTTCTTTTTGGAATTCAAGGATGATGATCCTCTCTTAGGAAGGTGGGCGGATGATCAGGTTTGTGAGGGGAGGAGTGTTGGGCATTCTTAGAGAAGGGGATAGGATGGACGGCTGCTGCTCTCTCAAGAAAGAGGAGATCTATCCTCCATTGAAAACAACAAACAACAATAACAACAACAAGCCCAGTTTGGTCCCAACAAGTGGGGTCTGGGGAGGGTGGTCTGTACGCAGACCTTACCCCTACCTAATGCAGGTAGAGATGCTGTTTTCAATAGACCATTGGCTCAAGAAGGGCAAGAAGAAGAAGAAAAGTAAAGCAAGGGAGGAAGAAAGATGGAAGATAAATGAAAAAAGAAAAAGAAGAAAGATACAAGATAAGTGGTACCAAATATTTGCAACAGGGAATACAATACCTGAGGCGAACAAAACCACATAACATAATAAAAGTCTAAGAATATGAAGGGACATGCATACTACTAAGACTATCGGTGAGCAACTATAAACTACCTACTAACCTTCTACCTTAATCCTCGACCTCCACACTCTCCTATCAAGGGTCATGTCCTCAGTGAGCTGAAGCAGCGGCATGTCCTGCCTAATCACCTCTCCCCAATACTTCTTAGGCCTACCTCGACCTCTTCTCAAACTCTCAATGGCCAACCTCTCACACCTCCTAACTGGAGCATCAATGCTTTTTCTCTTAACATGGCCGAACCATCTCAGCCTCGACTCTCGCATCTTGTCCTCCACGGAGGCTACTCCCACTCCGTCCCGGATATCTTCATTCCTAATCCTATCTCTCCTGGTACACCCACACATCCATCTCAACATCCTCATCTCTGCTACTCTCATCTTCTGCACGTGGGAGTTCTTGACTGGCCAACACTCAGCCCCATACAACATAGCCGGTCAAACCACCACTCTATAAAACTTACCCTTAAGTCTTAGCGGCACATTCCTGTCACATAAAACACTGGAAGCGAGCCTCTACTTCATCCATCCCGCTCCAATGCGATGCGCGGCATCTTCGTCAATCTCCCCGTTACCCTGGATAATAGACCCGAGGTACTTAAAACTCGCTCTCTTGGGGATAACCTGAGCATCAAGCTTAACCTCTACGTCTGCATCATGGGTCCCGTCACAGAACTTGCACTCCAAGTATTCTGTCTTGGTTCTACTCAGTTTGAAACCTTTAGACTCCAAGGTCTGTCTCCAAACCTCTAACCTCGCGTTAACTCCGCTACGCGTCTCGTCAATCAACACTATATCATCGGCAAACAGCATGCACCAAGGCACCTCTCCTTGGATGTGACGCGACAATACATCCATCGCCAAGGCAAATAAAAATGGGCTAAGAGCCGATCCCTGGTCTAAGATCTATCCTCCATTGAAGAGAATGAAAACGAGATGGGGCTGCTGGTGGGTGAGAGATTGGGGGTGGGCAGCTTTTTTAGGAGTCCTCGGCTGAAGCTTTTGGTTAGGGATAGGAGAAATTTGAGTGGAGAGAGAAAAATAATACAAAGCTTATTTTATGGCTTAAGGGTAGGAGGTAACCATAAATAGATATTTGGCTATAAAAAATCGAAAGGTAGCTATGGAATATAATTTTTTAAAAGGGTATTTATTTAAAATTAACAAGGTATCTGTCTTTGCTATAGGAGGTAACTAATCCTATTTTTATAACCCTTTCTGGCCCATTAAGCAGCCCAAATACAACCATGAAACTCACCCAAAACAAAGGGATCTCAACCCAACTTATCTAGAAATTTACTTAGTTGCCCCAATTTTACTTTTTTTTTTATTTTAAATTTTTTAATTTTTCTGTTTTTGTGCACCACCCACCCCTTTTTTTTTTTTACTTTTTTTTTTGTATTTTTAATTTTCTGTTTTTTGTTTTTCTGCAAACCCATCGTCCCACCCTACCCCCCTCCCGCTAACCCCCTCATTTTTTTTTTGTATTTTTAATTTTCTATTTTTTTGTTTTTCTCCACCACCCACCCTACCCCCTGCCCCCTCCCCCCTCCCAAAATTTTTTTTAACCTTTTTTTATGTATTTTTAATTTTATGTTTTATGTTTTTTCGTTTTTCTACACTACTCACCCACCCCAACCCTCCCCCGCCCGCAAGACATGACTGTTCAGTTCGGTCAAAACTTACTATTTCACAATGGACAAATAGCTAATTTGATCAAAACATGACACCTCCATACAATTGAACGTTATATTTCAATTTAACTGCGTACAAATCTCAACAAACATGTAGTATCAAACTTCATCCAAAAACCCAAGTTCTTGAGTTAAGTTATAAAGTGACAATCTGTTATCATTTATCAGTATAGAGGATTCAGGATTTTACAAGGATGAGTGTGTTATTATGAATAGACGGGGGATTTGCATCTATACCCGCTTTTTGTGTCACGTTTTAACTTGTGTTCGCTTTGCAAAAAAAATTGCAAGCGTACCCGTTTTTTCGCATAACTTCAGCATACGGGGCTGAAGTAGCAAAGGCAATCACGCAAAACTTCAGCATTCTAGTAGCCGGGCCTGAAGTTCAGCTCTAGAGCTGAAGTTTTTGTTTTGTAACTGGCGAACTTCAGCTCTTTGTTTTGTAAAGCTGAAGTTTTTGTTTTTGTAACTAGCGAACTTCAGCTCTAGAGCTGAATTTTTTGATTTTGTAACTGGCGAACTTCAGCTCTAGAGCTGAAGTTTTTGTTTGTAACTAGAGCTGAAGTTTTTATTTTTATAATTGGCGAACTTCAGCTCTAGAGCTGAAGTTTTTGTTTTTGTAACTGGCGAACTTCAGCTCTAGAGCTGAAATTTTCTTGGTTTATACAATTTCTGATCTGGAACGAATCTATGAGAAATATTTTCAGTTCGACAATATTCATTTTTGAACCAAAAGCTCAGACTTGATAAAACAAGCAGGTTCAAAAGAGGATGCAGATTTAGCTATCAACAATGTTCTGATCTGTACGTTCTTTTCCAAACATCTAAAGCGTCATCAGTCATCACAAACACCAAACAAATTAAACATATTGAAGACGAGATCGAACTCAGAAGAGGAGTTGTTGTATAAGAGTAAATTTGGCTTCATCATCATCCTCCTGCTTTTATATCGTTGTGGGATGGCAAATATAATATTTAATTTTCTTCATATGCTGATAATTCAGTAAATATTAGTACAATAATTCAGTATAGTAAGATGGCTTCTGAGGAATTGAGCAAAGCCACAGAAGGAGAGATATTGTTACATCAATGTTAAGTTCCGGAGAGATATGGAGATCACTGGGAGAAGGAGGAGGAGAAAGGGGGCTGAAGTTGTTTAAAAAGTGGGTACAAGTTAAAAGTTTAAGAAAAATAGGTATAGGTTAAATGGGGGCGACCAAATAGGACGCCCCGTGCAATTTTTACTGAATAGACGGATCCATAATTTGAATTAGATGAATCAACCTTAATGTTTTTTAAACTATACCCATTACACTTTTAAAATTATAGGTTCAAATTTAAAAGAAAAATATTGTGATTTTTTACATATACATCTAATTAAGAAACTGTTGTGATGATCAATTGAACCATTGACCATATGCTACATCTTTCATTGTCTATTAGATTTAATATAAACATTTGGTGTCGTTATATACAAATTTGAAAATTATAAAAGAAGAATAGAGATTTCAATGTGTCAAACTTTAAAATTTTAAATAATAAACCAAATATGGAAATAAAAAAAGTAACTTAATCGAATTACTGGATATACACGAAAATTGAACCTTCAACCTCGCTTATAAAGGTGCACTCATTACCTATTTGCACCATAAGACTCTTTGATCTTGGGTGTACACATATATTCAAGCAATTTTGAAAAAACATAATATTATTATACGTGAATTTATAGGCAGATCTAGGATTTCTAAAATACGGGTACACCAATGAAAAAGTGAGAAAGAATGAGTACTAAGTGGGAATCGATTCATGTTCCTTTGGATAAATAGCTCATCATTCAACCATGTGCACCATTTAACTCGTTTGGAATATGTGGCCAACAGATAATATTAGATCATGTTTATAATATATATGCATAAATACCTAATTTGACGAAAATACCATGATTCACGTGTACGGTAAAAAGGGCCTAAATTATCCCCGCGTGAACCCACAACCCATACCTTGGATACACTAAATAATAATAGGGGAATTACCAACTATGTCCATTTATAAGTAGCTCATTACAAAAATTGGCCAATTGATAAAATATTACTAATATTAGCCAAAGTAGCCAATTAGCTATTTGAAGCAAAAAAATATCAAATTTTTGCTTTGTTTTGAGTGGGTGTTATTAGAATAGATTGGGCACAACTTAAGGAGCTTGAATCTCAGTTTTGGGATGATTTGGTGAAGTTTTGAGGTGGTTTGAATTGAAAATTCGAAGTAAAAGCTGAACATGAAAAAAAAAGATATGTGTATCACACTGTGTATCATTTGTGTAACACATATGTATCATATTTGTATCAATTGTGTATCACATGTATATCCATGTATACTTGTGTGTGAGATACATGCGTGATACATGTTTGATACATGTGTCGCAGAAGACTTTTTTTAACTCGATTTAATTACGAATTTTGATACAAAACCAATCCAAATCACCTCCAATCTTCCTCAAATTTTGTATATTGACTTATCTATATATTTTCAATGAATTTCAACTATACCCACTGAAAAAGTTCCTTTTTTGCTTCTATTTTTGGAATATTGTATAGATTTTTGTATTTCATCACCTTATTTGCTACACCGTCCATGAAAGTTTCTTTCCATCTTGTATCTAATGTTGCTAATCACGCTTAAAAATATGGAAGGTGATTTTTGCATGTGATTCTTTGATAGAAAAAATCCTATTATTTGGTGTTTCAATTTTTGTTGGCTAGTTTTGATAAGTCTATGACTAATGGCTAGAGATTGGCAAGTTGAAATTTATTTGGGACATTTTTGTAAGTTTCCATAATAATATGGACCTAAACTAAGAAGTCCATCTAACAAGGCCCTATATGATAGTGAAAGTTAGCAGCGAGTCTACATGATAGACATGGAAGTGTAAACTAATTAGAAAGAACAATTCCCTGATACAAATAATACTTGTTCCCCTTAAATTTATAATTTCGTAAACGAATAATGTTACTTACCTGTATTTCCATATAATATGCTTGTATGGTACTACTTAAGGGGTGGCAAATTGAGCCCAAATTCATTCAACCCGTTCAATCCGCCCAAAGATTAATGTGTTGGGCTACAAATGTTTTAGCTCATGGGTCTATTAGGGCGCCCAAGTTAACTCATTATTTTTATAACCCATTCTGACCCATTAAGTAGCCCAAATACAACCCATTAAACTCACCCAAAACAAAGAGATCTCAACCCAACTTATCTAGAATTTATTTAGTTGCCCCAATTTAACCTTTTTTTTTTTTTGTATTTTTAATTTTCTGTTTTTAGTTTTTCTGCACCAGCCATCCCCTACCCCCCCTCCACCCGCTAACCCCCTCAATTTTTTTTTTACTTTTTTTTTTGTATTTTCAATTTTATGCACCACCCATCCTACCCCATGGGTCAAGTTGGGCGGGTTGAGCTATGATCCATTGTTTAGTCCATCTTGACCCAACTCATCTTAGCCCAAGTACACTTTGAGCTGGGTTGGGCACTGACCCATTTATTATCCTAACCCATCTTGACCCGCCCAAATTCAACCCAACCAGCCCATTTGCCACTCCTACATTTGACAATTGTATTTATATAAATGCAGGCATGTATATGGCACATTAGAAGCTAATATATGGTATAGCTCCCAATACAATATAAGAGATAATATTATTATTAGGGATGCGCTGGCTTTTGAATAAGTAATTCTTCAAAATGGGGTGTTTTCACCACCCTTTTGGACGTCTATTTTTCTCATTGGAAATCAGGAAAGACTAACATATTTGATTATATGGGTGCCATCGAAACTTAAGGGTAAGTTCTATAGAGTAGTGGTCAGACTAACGATGTTGTATGGGGCTGAGTGTTGGCCAGTTAAGATCGCTCATGTCCTGAAGATGAAGATAGCAGAGATGAGGCTGTTCAGATTAATGTGCGGGCACACCAGGTTAGATAGGGTTAGAAATAAGGTTATTAGCCACAAGGTGGGTGTGGCCCCTGTTGAGGACAAGATGCGGGAAGCGCGACTTAGGTAGTTTGGTCATGTGAGAAAGAGGAGCACAGACGCCCCGGTGAGAGGTGTGAGAGGTTGACATTGGAGGGCCTATGGAGAAGTAGAGGTAGGCCAAAGAAGAGGTACGGAGAGGTGATTAGGAAAGACATGGCGCAGCTTCAGCTGACCGAGGACATGACCCTTGATAGGAAGGTATGGAGGTCGAGGATTAGGGTAGTGGAGTAGGTAGTCTAGACTGTTCATAACAGTAGTATTGGCACGTAGTCTCGCTTTCTGTTTGTAGTAGGTTTTTACTACCCGTATTTTTCTTCCATTGTTGATCACCTTACTATCTTGTTGTTTTTATTCTGCTTTTATATGGATTTTTTGTACTGTCCCTTCTTGTCTATATTTTCATTTATGTGGTGTTTATGCTTTCCTGAGCCGAGGGTCTATTGGAAAACAACCTCTCTATCCTCACATGGTACGGGTAAGGTCTGCGTACACACTACCCTCTTCAGACCCCACAGTGTGGGATAATACTGGATATGTTGTTGTTGTTGGGTACAAAACAAGCAATATGCTTGAATTAAATAGGAGTGTGACATTAGACCCAACTATTGAAAATTGTGGTTTTGCTTTTTCTAAAGAGTTTAGGTTCTATATATTGACAGTGTAAAAATTATTTACGCAGTAAGTGCAGCATTTTTAGAAAGAAAAATAAAAAACAGTTTCAAATTAACCAGCTTTCACTTTGCATACACAATAGAAAACAACTGACTATAATAATGTTGCTAATTTGTCATAATCTCGTAGTTATTTCTTTCTTGCATATGCACACCACATGGACAGCTATGGAAATCTACTTTATTTTGACTTTTCAATATTAACACCAAATTTTAACGTTGTGAGCCTTTGACCAAAAGTTGGAATAACGAGTTGTCTTCCAAAGTGATGTCTTTGTTCTCTACTCACTTCCCTTTCTATGTCATAAATGTACCTATTTGACGTTTTTGTTGCCTCTTCTGATGTTGCTTTGTGTTTGGCAAGATATTCTTCTTCTTGAGAAGCTATTTACCATAGTTAAATAATTTAATGAAGTGAGAATATATATTTTTTAGCTATGGCTAAGTGAGGGAAGTCTTTATGCAAATCCACATGATACGTATCTATTGATCTGATGTAAATATACGATGTAAGTAAGTTTTTACCGTTAATAATCCTATTTATTTGTGTAGGCATGTCACATGTGTATGTAGGGATACGGTGACCTTTGAACCATTTTCTTACAACTCCAAATATGTCTTTTGTTCATCATCCTTTTGCCTATTTTTTTCATAGGAAATCAGAATAATTGATCATCTGGTATCAGACTAGCCAGGGATATGAGAGTAGACCTAACTATAGCTATTGCACATTGTCACTATACATATGAACTTATCATTAATCAAAACGTAAAAAGATAGCAATTTAATTTAGTAATAGGCATGGAACTAAAGGATTGTTGTGTTAAGATAATTACTTCTAACAGTTTCATTTCCTTTGTTTTTTCTTCTTTCTTATAATGATCAGTTTACGGCAAGAAGATCCACACATTATCCATTACTACCAACCATTATCAAACGGACAATAAGGCAAAGCTCATGAGAATTGAGAAACACTACAAAATAAGATTTAATTGCTACACTATTTCATTTTGTCATATAATCATATATGTTTGGAAAAATTAATCAATCAATTATCCTATTGTTGGGTGCCATGTTGAAGTTTGATTGTGTTCAATTAATGCCTCCCAACAAAGCCTTTTGTCCTCTTAGGGTGAGTACCTCATTGAAAATTTTGTATATCTTTGTTTCTGGCTTTATCCAAGGGCCAAAGAATTCATCGTCTAATATAAGTTGTCGACTAGCTAAGTTACAAAGAAAGCCTTTTTTTGAATTATGATACTCTCACCAATAAGGCGAAGATAACCATGGTTTTCTTTTTTTCTTTTTTATTTATTTATAAGAAAACATATCATTTATTTCGCTCAGAAAAAGACATTTTTTTTCTAAGAAAACACCACATACCCATTTTCAAAGGATATTCCGTTTTTGTCTTAATTATCATGAATACTACAATTTTAGGGTTAAAAGAAAATTGTGCCGGCGATTCTATGCAAGCAACACTTGTTTATTAACTTCTTAGTCGTTGCTACCTAACAGGAACCAATGACTTTGTGACGGATAATACAACTCTTTTGTTGCAAAAGATTAAATGTGATTTGGATTTTAGTTATCGTTAATAATTATGATTTTAAAGACACTTTATGTCCCTGCCGGCCTGCTCATATTAATATTGAAAAAAGATGTAAAATTTTATCTTTACACAAATAGCCGGCCAAATCCATTATTTACTTTTTCTACCGGTATACACTGATTATACACAAATTATACATCCACTAGTTATATTATTTGAAGCGGTTGGGAGGACGACTTTTTAGGTTAATTTCTTCTTTTTATTACTAGAAGAATCAATCAGCCGCTTAAATTAAAAATTAGCAGTAGATATATAATATATGTATATAACCATGTGTTAATCAATATATAATTTATATATACCTGATAAGAAAAATAGATAGAGAATTTGCCTGTATAAAGATCCCTCACTCCTATTATTGGCCGAACATGATGGAATTCCAAAAAGTTGCAGATATATGATACATTTTTGGGGTGGTCTTTAATTATTAACCTCTGCTTGCCCCGTGGGTAAATTTCAAGATCAAAAGTTAAAAGTGTTAGTGCATGGGACAACCAGGGGTAACATTTGTTAAACTTGAAATTCGGACAAACGGGGACAAAAATTAAAAATCTTCCACTTTGAAGGCTATTTGTGTACTTCACCTAACAAACTCTATTACGGATTAAGTTCACAAATGACCTTGAAAGGAACTGGTCTTAAACGTTTGACCTTTGGGCAGGTTACTTATTGGTCAAATACCTAACCCAAAGACCAAAAATTAAAGAGAAATTTTCATAAAACGCTATCTTTTAGTGGTAATTAGCTATCTATAGATACCATTTGCTATATTACGGATTGTAGATGCGTTTTCTGTTATTATAAGATGTATTTGATGTATTTAAGCTACTGTATTCATGAATACAGTAGGAAAAATAGGCGTGAATCAGGGAAGTCCAGCTAGTCAGTAATTGTATTCAACTGTATTCACGAGCTGTATTCGTGAATACAATAACGTATAATGCGTAAACTATGGACCTTTCAACTGATTTAAAACGGAAAGGAAATCAATTTACCAAATATTCTCCTAATTAACTCAACTAACACAAATTACCACCCATAATCTGCATTCCTACATTCACGAAAGATTTTCAATCCGAAAAATGGCCAAAAACAGAGCAACCTCTGTAATTTCAATTCTCCCTTTTTTCTGCTGTTCCAGTGCGTACCCAGCTCTCTTTTCAACCATGAAAAATCGCAATTGATACATTTGTATACAAAAATAAGGTATATTTCGATTATACATATGGCAAGTTTAACAGTGTTATTTCGTCATTCTGGCAAGTGGAACAGTGAGAGCAATTATGTCAATTATTCAATTGAGGGAATACTGATAAAGGAGTATGCATCATATAATGATTTGGTTGCGTCAATTTCTAATCAACTGGACATAGATTTGAGCTCAAAGTCCATTAAAATTCAATACAAAGTAGAAGGAAATTGCACGCCAATGAAAATACACAATGATATGGGTTACATGGTGTATATAGCGTTGAAAAAAGAGAACAGAGAATTCGGGATGTATCCTTTGTGCATAACAACGATTGACAAAGAAGTCGTATCCGGAGGTAGTTTAATTCAAGGCGACATTGTGTAAATAGACGAAGCAGTTCAAAGGTATTATTCTGATACAGATGATACACTTGCTCTTGATGTTGTCAATTCAGGAGAACCTATTGGGGTGTTTGAACGGGACAAGGATTTGATAATTTCAAAAACTAATCAAAGGGAGGTTATGGCTGGACAAGTATATAAGGATAAGGCTACATTAAAAGAGGCGATGGAGCATTATGCTATATCTCAAAGGTTTCAATTCCGGATTGATAGGTCTAATGCTGTCAGGTTTGAGTGTTCTTAATTATTCATTATTTTTTTTGTATATTGTATTCATGGTAGGAGTTGTAATTTATATATTGATGTATTTAGGCGCATTTGGGAATTTTCACTTGATCTTCACTGTTGTCATTCTGTATTTTTGTATGTATTTTAAATACATGCATTCTTGTGTATTTTACTTGGAGAAACTTATTACAGTGGCTTTCACTGTTTTCCTTTTTGGTGTATTAGTTGTATTTAAATGTATGCATATAACTATAGGCGTATTCATACATATTTAAATGTATACCATTGTATATATTTGTGTTGTATAATAATTTATATATATAGATGTAATAATGTATATATGAGTGTATTTTTTGAAGGCATTTATGCTGATCATATGTATAATGATCAATTCTTTGCAGCTATGCATTATTATGTATGTCAGAAGATTGTGATTGGAGGTTTAAGCCTTCTAGCATTAACAAATTAGAACTATTCAAAGTGAGAGAGTTCAATGATAAGCATACATGTCCGTTGAAGGACAAGGTGTATGAGCAACGACATTCAAGTAGCAGCCTTATTGGTGGTATGATTAGGCCCAAGCTTACTAATCATAAAAGGAAATACACCCCAAAGGATATAATTGATGATGTAAAATCAGATTTAGGTGTAGATGTTAGCTACATGTTGGCGTGACGGGCTAAAGAAAAGGCAATAAATTTTTTGAGAGGTGAACCGGCTGATTCATACAAAAAATTACCAGGATACTTATATACAATGGATATGACATATCCTGGTTCACACATTAGAATGGTAAAATCGCCCAAAAATGAGTTTATGTATGTGTATATATCTTTGTATGCCTTTATAATGGGGTTCGATCATTGTAGATCCATTGTGGTTGTGGATGGAAGTCACCTAAAATCTTACTACACCGGAACATTCGTCTTGGCCAGCAGGTTGGATGGTGCAGGTGAGTATGTGGATTACAATAAATTTTGTTAATATTAATAGCTATGTCTTATAAAATGAGTTCCATTTTAAAGATTGAAATATATATTTTAAAAATATGTATGCAATTGTCTTTACAGGTCATATATTGCCACTAGCATATGGTGTTATTGATTCAGAGAACGATGCTGCTTGGTCGTGGTTCTTTGAGAAATTCAAGATAGCATACGATGAGAGGGAAAACGTGTACATCGTTTCAGATAGAAATGAGAGTATCATTAAATCTATATCGAGAGTGTATCCAGATGTACCACATTTTATTTGTATATGGCATCTATGGAACAATGTATATAAGAAATTCAAAAAGAGCCATGCAAAGTTGAATGAGATATTCGATGGCAAAAGCATACACAGAGGCTGAATTTGACAGTCTAATGGAGAAGGTAGATATTATGGTGAAAGAATACTTGGAGTTAGCTGGATACGAAAAGTGGGCTAGGTTGTATGCACCTGTTAACAGGGGATGGACCATGGCGTCAAATATTTCTGAGTCAATCAATGTCGCACTAGTGTCAGCAAAGGAATTGCCAATATACAACTTCCTCTAAGAAGTTAGGTAGATGTTTGGACGTTGGAATTGCAGCAGCCGGAAAGAAGCTACACAGACATACACAATGCTTGGAAAAAAATATCAGGAGATGCTTACTTTGAAAGAGGCAATGTCTACACGCATGACTGTAAGTTTTATTTTTATGTCATTGTATCATAATTTTAGCCCTTGTTTTAGATAGCTAACTTTTTTCTGAAACAATTTATACTATTTGGAATACTGTCCACATGTTCAGTGTATTGTTAGTTGAATTTAGTGTTTTTGTTTCTGTCCATACGCATTTCATAAGCAGATATTAGATGTATATCAATGTATTCAGAAGCTAAGATGTAATTATGTTTAATATTCTGCCAGTGTACATATAAGATGTATTCTTCTGTATTCAAACATTTCCATTGAATTCAACTGAATAATTCTGCATTCTATTTACAGAAATATGTTTGTATTTGTATTCAATACATATTTGATTTAATTCATACTGTTGTATATTTAATACATCTATTCTTTCGTATATAAATGAATTTTTTTGTTTATATGTGCTCAAAACTTATAGGTCTATGTTTAAATGTAGGTGGTACCATCGACTGAATACTTACATACGGTGAACGATGAAGGGAGGCATTACACCGTCTACCTGTTAGAGAGAAAATGCGTTTGTGGGAGGTCCCAAGTTGACGAATTACCATGCCTACACGCGCTGGCTATATTGAAGAGCAAGTTTCTAATGCGAGAAGATTATTGCTCTGATTATTACAAACCAAATTCTATTGTAATGACATACGATGTGCATGTGTACCCGCTACCGAACCGAAATGAATGGAGTATACCAGCACATATCGTAGAGGAAGTTGTATTACCACCCAAATGGAAAAGACCTCCTAGAAGGCCAAAGAAGAAGCGCGATAAGCCGTTCAGTGAATGGCTACAGCCGAAAAAATCAACATTCATGTATCATATGTGGGCTGGGAGGACATAATAAGCGAACATGTAGAAATGCTCCACGTAGGACTTAGTTCACATTCTGACTTGTATTAGTGCTCCAACGATGTGTCATAGATTCCGATGACATTTTGAAATAATACATTTTGCACTTTTTCGTGAATAGATTCTGGATATAGTTAGTTATATTATTGTGTGAATACATATTTCAGGGTACACTCATATTCTATATTAGAATACATCTGACTAAATAAGAAAAAAAGTGTTATAAACATATGGATAATAGTGTATTATAAAAAGATTTCATATGTCATTCAGCAATACATATGTTATTCATTTTTTTGAATACATCTAAATAAATCTAGAAATGAAAAGTTATTGGATTTGAGATTGTATAATATTTCTGAATGTACATACCAAAAAATACCTCCTGTATATATATGAGTACATTCTGTTAAATTCTGTTGAAAACAAACTGTTGAATACATTCGAATACAATCTATTTAATACATACTTATACAATCTGTTATACACAGTGTCTGACTTGAATATACAAATCCAACCACAATACATCTGAATACAGCTACATACTCATTTAACATAACATGTTGAATACATACTTATACAATCTGCTGAATAAATACTTATAGCCCCTGTATTATGTAGATTCTGACTTGGATATACAATCCACACGACTGAATCTGATTACATACTAACATACGAAAATACAAATTGTCTTATACATTGTGTCTGACTTGAATATACAAATCCAACCAAATAAATACAAATACATACACATTTGTATAAGCATGAATATAACCTGGTTAAAAATATAAATACAACAGGTTGAATACATACGTATAAAACCTGTAACATTCAGTTTCTGACTTGGATATACAATCCAAGTGACTGAATCTGAATACATACTAATACACCCTGTTGAATTTATATCAATATAACTTGTTGGATACATATGAATACAACCTGTAGATTAAATGTGAATACGTATGCACAAAACAATGAAACATAGATTGAATAGTTGAAATGGTCATAAATAAACACTGTGGATACGGTGATTAAAATATGGTTTTTTCTAAGGGTGTTAAACGGGTGGGTCGGGCCGGGCCGGGCCGCTATTTTTTGGACCCGTACGGGTTACGGTCCGGGCCGGTTCTGGGTTGGTCCTTAACTGGTTTAACGGGTTCGGGTTCATCCGGATAAAAATTGAACCGTATGGGTTACGGGTTGAGGGGGCCGGGCCGGGTTTAGTGTATTTTTTAAATTTTTTTTTGTATTTTGTATAACTATTGTAAGTTATATTAATACTTTGTATTAATATGAAGAATACAAGGAAGATGGGAAAAAATTACACTTATTGCAAGTGCTACTTTTATGTCTTAATTCAAACTTACAAATTGAAAGGTTTACATTTTTTTCAACAAGTAAAATAGTAAATTCAAAGGTTTTGCATTGCCTTAGTAAGTTCATCATAATCAATATGAACGGATTGACCTTCTTCTGGAGTGTTAAATTCGGATAGGTTACCATGTGTTAATATATCTCCAAGTTCCTCGTCTTCTAGGCTATCAACATCTTCACGTCCTTGATTTCTTCGTTCCGATCTAATCCAATCTCTAAAACATACTAAAACTTCCAAAGCATTGCTTTCCAATGAGTGGCGGGTGTCTCCAAGTTGTTGTCTTGCTTGGCTAAATGCACTCTCCGATGCAACAGTAGAAATTGGCACATTCAGCACGTCCCGAGCCATAGCGAAAAGAACAGGAAATTGCTTTCCATTCTCATGCCACCATCCAATGACAGGTAATTGTCAAATAATCACGTCCATTAATAGCATGGCCAATATCAGAAGTTAGAGAAACTCTACAAGGAAGGTGGCTAAAAAAATAACGTATATATATTTGATATTGTCCATGAAGTCTAAAGATATCAGCTCTACAAGTACTTCCAGGGATACCTTTAAATAAAGGATTGTAAATCCTTTGAATATACATAATAAGATATGACGAAGAAGCAAGAGAAAAAGGTAGACAACCTAAAGCAATCATTTTTGCTAACTCCTCACGATCCTTCATTTTATGAAATTTAATTAATCCTCCAGTAGTAGGGTTAATAGTTGTTTGATTTTCATCACCATCAGAGCCCCATTCTACGGGATGTGCAATTCTCATATGTCTACTAAGCGTTCCAGTCCCCCCTAAATTTCCTCCAGTCAAATGTTTAAAATCATCTTTACAAAGTTTGCATCTAACTCTATCAGTACCTTCAATTATTTCAAAAAAATTCCAAACCTTACTTCTTTTTCTACGATTAGTAGTCGGAGCCACAGGTGGTCTACTACTAGTGCCACGACCACCACCCTTGTAGCAACACCAACACTACCAACTCCAGCACTAGTAGGTGTAGTTGGTATCTCATCTTCCAATCATAATTCATTATCTTCTATTCCATAATCTTCTTGTAATTGTTCATAATCTATATTATCATTAGGCGATGTTTCGTGAACATGTGTATATGGAGTACTATTACTACCAGATGCTGAAGAACTACCTCTTTTTTTATTTCCCCTACCAGTAACTTTTCTACACGCTCTTTTAGCAGCATTCAACATATTGTAAAAATTAAAGTATAAGCAAAAAATAAATATACAATTAAAATATTAAATAAGAGAAAGAGTTGGAGGGAGTGCACCGAATTGGATAATAAATTGAGCACTTGATTAGGCAATTCCGATGTTACCACGAACAAACGTCAAGCAAGTATTTCAATTTGAAGTTCAATTGTATAAACTTCAAAACCCGAATGATAAAACACGATAAATTAAATTCAAGAAAAGAGAGCCAAATAAAATTAGAAGAAGAAATGATGAATTGAAGATTTGAGTCTTGAAAATTGGAGAATAAGAGAATGAAAGAAATTGAGATTGAGAAATGAGATTTGAATGAAGAAATGAAGAAGAGGGGAGGTTAATTTATAGCTTTAGAGAAGGTGAATTTTGTAAAATCAAAAAGGGTTAAAAATAAAAAAAATGGCTATTTTTGCAATTGATCCGTTGGCTAACGGATCATTTCAATTTCTGACCGTTGCCAACGGTCAATGGGACCCACACCTGCCAAAAAATAAAAATAAAACAAAAAAAATACTAGCCGTTAAACCGGGCCGGTTAAACCGGTTAGGTGCACTGTTCATCCGGACCAGGTTTAACGGGTCCGGTTAATCGGTAGAAAAAAGTAAACGTTCTAACCCCCTATACCCCCCAACCCAGCCCACCTGGCCCCTTATGAACTGGGCCGGTCCGGTTTCGATTTTAACCGATCTGGGCCGGTCCGGTTCCGGGTCAACCCGGCCCGTTAGCCACCCATAGTTTTTTCTTAACTGAAGACCATCTTCACCAAAACAATTTTCAAAAAAACAATATTCACATAAACAACCTTTCAAAACTACATTCACCTAAAACTACTCTAACATTATCTTCAATGACGAATCTGACTCCGTGATGTGCCTAGCAATCTTTGAGGGTGCTTCGTTCTCGCTTATGGCATCAGCATCTATCTTCCGCATAGCATAGTCCCAAAGGAGAGCACCATATCTTTGACGGAGTATATTGGCATCAAATGTTGTTTGTCGAACCTCACCAAGAGTGCTCAGAAACTCTGCGTATGCCGCAACATACAGCCCACAATCCCTGAAAAATGTAGATTGAAACAATTAAAAACAATTCATACTATTAGATTTATAAATGATACAAGCATGATGAATGAATACATACATGCTCCCAGCTTTTTGTTGAGGCAGATTTGATATGAAAACAACATCAAAGGGATCAGTATGTGACTTGTCAGTGTATGCTGAGTCATGAGACCAATCTATGCCTTGCTTATCTCTGTAAAAGCCACTGATTGATAGATACAGAGGTACAAGCTTATCTATCTCAGAAGCTACATAGGCATCATGACCTACAGATCTGTATGAGTCATACACTTTGATACATCTCTCCTTGAATGAGACAACAGCCAATATCCAGTGTAGTTTCTCCTTCAAGTTGACTGGTATCAAGACATTGTCAACAGTATACCAAGGTACATTAGCTAGCAATCTGTAGCCCCTTATGTACTCACATACCACATCCTCATCTTTGGCTACATTTGCATTACTATCTGTATCAGCATACCTGTCAAAGATTTCAGCGATTCTTGTCTTGAATATACAATCAACAGTTGTATACTAGAAGTTGGTTGTACTTTCCCTTCTTTCTCAAATAGTAAAATATGACGTCAATATACTATATACAAATTTAAATACATAGCGTTAGTAGATTGAATGAAATCAAGGAAAAGAAACTGAATATAATAACTGAATATAGACTTATCAGGTGCTGAAAATACATGGAATGAACATAATTTTGTACATTAAACGTTTAAAAAATAATTGAATACAACTTGGCATCACCTGTTAAGATACATAATGATTAATACATATATGTATTTGATGCATAATACAGTTCAATACATTGTGTTCACTAAATAAATATAAATACTTGAATAGTTCAGAAACTAATCAAGAGAACTATTAAATACAGATCAGAAACTAATCAGAAACTAATCATAAAGAATATTAATACAAAATGCATACTATTAAATACAAGACAAAAATGAATCAATACAGAATACAGTTCAATACAGTTCTGTATTTGATGCATACTATTATATGTATTTGATGCATAATATAGTTGAATACATTGTATTCACTAAATAAATATAAATACTTGAATAGTTCAAAAACTAATCAAGAGAACTATTAAATACAAATCAGAAACTAATCATGAACAATGTTAATACAAAATGCATAATATTAAATACAAGACAGAAACTAATCATGAAAAAAATAAATACAAAATGCATACTATTAAATACATGTGTAAAAGATACATCTGAATACAGTTAAATACATAAAAATCATGTAAGACATATGAATAACAGTATGCTTACATAGCAAGTGAACAATATAAAGACAAATTTGTAATGAGAGGTCAAATTGTGAATTATATAATTAGACAAACCAATCATAACAAAATGAATTAAACTGGAGTTGGAAGGGGTATAGCTTACATTGTCATCCCATATTTACCGTCAAACGAGAGAAGGTAAAATCAATTTTTTGAAGTGACTTGATCAACTCCAAAATCCAACGGTATATGAAGTGTTGACTTGTTCTTCTTGTAATGGTCTTCCAAATTACTTCTACAAGGATTTGGTAAAAAACATTATATCCATTTAAAAAAATATAAATACATAATAGACATACTGGTGAAAAAACTCACTTTTGTTCATGTCTAGCGAGAAGACCATCATGAACCCATTTCTCGTATCCTGAATGACTAATGTAGGATGTGGCCCCGATATTGAATCATCTTCAAATGGGTGTCTTTTCAAATATGGGAGTCAACTTTACGGAGGTACCTATTGTTGTTTGAAGTAATGAATAGAGACGTTTAATTATTGATACCATGGGAAAATAGATCATAACTTTATAAAATATTTTTTTATTTAATAATTCACTAACCTGCGGAGTCGAAGTTAGACTCGTAAGGCAAAGAATACCATCGACTTGGTCGCCGATTCCTATGAGATGGTAATGGGGTTGATTCAACATTTTTTGCACTATGATGTATAACAATTCTAGTTTCTGAAATTTGACTTGGAAGAAACTTGTCGTCCAACTCAAATTGCGATACATCAAATTCTCTAGATACACCCTCTTGGCCTATAGGTGGTATGTTGCACGGCACCTCCGATGTAGTATTCCCCTCCACTCTTGCCTCAACACAAAGAGCATTAACATCTGTATTCTGTTAAATGTATACATATCTATGTTAGTGTATCATAAATGACCTATATACATAAACTCATTCATGATTATGAATACGTCTAAATACATATAAATACAATACATATTTGAATGTGAATTTGTATTTTGTTGAGGCGGTATTTAAATACAACTAAATACATCTATTTTGTTGAGACAGTATTTAAATACATCTAAATACTACTATTTTTTAACATTACTATATAGTGCAAGCTTAAATATATACAAGTATCATGTTTCAATACATATGAATACATCTACATACAACATGCGAAGATCACAAGTATTAGGTAGAAATACAGTCAGAAAACAGAATAAAAATAAATACAACTGCATACATGATTAAGATAATTAAATATACTGAAGTATTATGTATATACTTGTATTTCATAATGTGTATGATATTTTATATATGATTAATTTGAATAAGAGCACAAACGAGATATAAACATATACTAAAGAGGTTAAAAAATGTTAAACCTCTACATTCACGCCGACAGTTATTTTACTCTGTGTTTGGCCTTTAGGATTATCTTGCAAGTTGGCATCAGATGACATTTCAATACCATCATCACGTCTCCTGTGATTTTCTTTCTCTGGTATACGCTTTCCTTTTGCTGATTGTCTTGAAGATGTTCAGAAAGCATCTTAAAGTTTTCATTGATCAATGATCTCAGAGACGTGAACTCGCTCATCACCTTAGCAAGACAACAATATGTAGAGAAGTGCGCCAAAAATATATGAATGTTAAGCACTAAACTGTAATGTTTAATATGTGCATAAAAAACTCACGTATTCTTTGAATGAATATAGATCTTTCCTCAAAGAAGATACTTCATCAATTTTGGAATCTGCCGGCTGATTGTCATGCAATACATTTTATGCTATTTCTGATACGCCAACAGGAGGAATCTTGGATTGATTCTCTGCATTTGAAGGATCTATAATCTGTTTTTTGTGCTTTTTGTAGGGCGGTGATGAAGATGGACCAACACTTGCAGCATGTCTCTTCTTAGACTGAAGATCCGGTGTAGGAGCAAAGTCATCCGAATCTTCTGCCGACTTGTCTGAATGAGTAGGAGTAGGACTGTTCTCAACAGAAACGCCTACTGGAGGAATCTGAATAACGACAAGCTCTATATCGCTTGGTTGGATGTCATTGTAAACAATCTGAAAAACGAAATACACTCAAAGTGAACTACCATGGCTGTATGCAAATCTAAAATCAAATGTAGGTTGTATGCAAATGTAGGCTGTATGCAACTGTATTGACCAACAGAAAGGTATTCAAAAAAAAAAAATTAGTCACCTAACAAATAGTAAAGTATTGACTAACAGAAAGGTATTCAAAAAAAAAATAAATAATAGCCACCTAACAAATAGTAAATTATCATGTTTCCCTAGTCATTGAACATGCCGTTCATCAGATAAGCAAAGTTTGGCTGATTTACGGTGGATCTCCAATTGAGTATTCTGGGTATAATGTTATCAACTCGCACTGCAATTTTTGGATCAACATTTGAACAACACTCGTAAAACCAAACTTGCATGGCTAGAGGCATCCCGACTATCCTATAGTGCTTCTTCTGAGAATCCATCTTCTTGCTAATAGATTTGCTTTTATACCCCATGGATAATCAGAATAACTCCCACTCTTGACCAAGTCAAAATGTAGTCTTGGGATGGTTGTGCTATTTTTCTCGGCTGAAAATATGAAAGTGTGTATTAAATACGACACAACTATCTTGATGGCATCCCCATAGTTGTCATGACCCCAATTCTTCTCAGCAAAGCATTTCAACAAATCTTTCTTTTTGACAAGATTTGCACCGCCAAAGTATGTCTCAACAATCCGGTTAGGAACCTTTTCATTGAACTGAAAATCATCAGGGTTACCAACACATTTGAGGCCAGTCACAAGAGCAAAGTCCCTTATTGAGAAAGATAATGTTGTACCATTGACGTATATTGAAAATACATCGTCAGGACTTCCTTCTAACTGCAGAATCATGAAGCATCTGAACAATTGATGTTGGACTTCACAACGCTTCATTTCAAGGAAACTTCCAAAACAAGTAGTAACCATTTGTTTGTACTGCTCTGGAGTAAATTTTTCTTTGAGGTTGGAGACTATGTCTGTGTTAGTATATGAACTGATATGCGGTGAAAAAATAGGCTGTTGTTTCACAAACAGCTTAATTTCCTGCATACAACAAGAATTAAAAAAAAAATTCAAATGTCAACATCAATACATATTTCATAGTATAACTGTTATGAATACATATAAATACAACTGAATACAATATGCAAAACTACACTGGAGTAAGAAATCAGTGATAGAAAAATATGTACATATATAATACATCCACATACAACAATAAAAGATAATGCAATTAGTAGAAAACAGTGAAGGGAACTTTGAAAATCCTTATAAATACAACTATATACAATATGAAAGGGTCAGTGTAGTAAGTAAAAATACAGTGAATAAACTTTTGAATACATCTAAATACATGTAAATGCATTATGCAACATACAAATCAATGAAGTCAAAATTTGTATACATCTGAATGCATCTACATATTTCTATCATTGATTTCTGTAAGTACAAAATACAGTGAATGTACTTTTTGAATAAATCATTATACATCTACATGTATTTAGATACATAAAAATCAATGAAGTCAAAATTTGTATACATATAAATACATATACATATAAATACATCTACATGTAATAATCAGTGTATGCGGACATTAATACAGAGGAATACATAAAAAATTAACCTTCCTTCTAGTGTATCCGAGCTTTTACTTGCTTCAACCTCCTTCCCCTTGACAGATGAAGCTTCAGCAATATGTTTTTTTCTCTTGTCCGCAACGGGAAGTCTTGTTTCTTTCAATGATTACTCAAATTAGGTTTGTTTGAAATTGACATTGCGAAATTTTGTTCTCTTCTCCGCTGCCGTTTTTTTGGCTGAACCTGCATCCAATTGCCCTTGAGTGATTTGCAAGGAGAAAGAGGGCCCATCGAAATTGAGAATTTTAGTGGGTATACCTCTGGTAACCAACTTGTGGGATGTCGAATTAGACATTGTGAGAACACAGATGTATACTGTTGAATACAGAAAACTTGGTGAGTAGAGACATTCAGAATAAACAAAAATAGCGAAAATCTAAAAATTTAAATACTTACCACACTAATTATAGCAAAAAATAACGATAATTGGGAGAAAATTAGGGCTCAGACTGAGAATGGGGAAGAAGGAAGCGATGTGGGTGAGAGGAGTTTTGATTTTGAGCGTGTTTACATGGAATGAGGGAAGAGAGTGGAGTGTATCAAAGTAGAGAGAGAAAGAACGTGTATTGAGAAGCTTTTATGTAATACGGTAATTATGTGAGAGAAAAATCTAAAAAAGGAGAGAGAAAAATAAAAAAATAGCGTGTTTAGTGGCTTAAGGGTAGGAGATAACCAAAATTAGATATTTTGCTATAAACATTAAAAGGTATCTATAGAATATAATTTATTTAAAATAAATAAGGTGTTAACCTTTGCTATTGGAGGTAAAAATTCCAAAATTAAAGACCACCTCTTGGTGTCCTATTGGGAGAAATTCAAAAATAGCCAGATTTACCACTGGTCGTTGAAAAATAGCCAAGTTTCAAAAGTCATCGAAATTTAGCTACTTTAAATCTGAGCGAAAACACTGTTCAAAATCCGGAAAAATACGCCCGCAAATTTTACAGGAGTTCCAGCATAAGTATGCTTGAACTCCCGTAAATTTTACGGGAGTTCCAGGATAACTATGCTGGAACTCCCGCAAATTTTACGGGAGTTCCAGCAAGTATAATTGTCCAGTATAATATACTGGAGTTTGGAGCACTGGTGCTCCAGTCTCCCGCAAATTTCACAGGAGTTAGCAAAGTATACCGGTCCAGCATAATATACTGGAGTTCGTACACAAATGCACCGGAACTCCCGTATATTATACTGGACCGGTCCCTGTTGCAGCAAAATAGTGGCTATTTTCCATTGACTTGATAAACGCTGGCTATTTTTCATTGACCAGTGTGAAAACTGGCTATACCATGATATTTTAACTGTCCTATTTGTGTCATTTTCTGCTCTATTACGGGCCCAAAATGAAGCACCAAATATTTACTTTGTCACATTAATTCAATCTTCACAACTTATACGCAGAAGTACTGTTAGCAAACAGTTCTTGTTTTTCTGACGGAACGAACAGAAACAGAAAGAGTTCCCTTATGCAGAAGAAATGCAGAAGGAGTGCAAATGAGTTTTAGTATTAACAATATTATTTTCTTCTGCAAAAAGAAATTTCAGTATTGTAATTATATGATCCAAAATTAGTTGAGA
Source organism: Nicotiana attenuata (assembly GCF_001879085.1). NCBI lineage: Eukaryota > Viridiplantae > Streptophyta > Magnoliopsida > Solanales > Solanaceae > Nicotiana > Nicotiana attenuata. Next base: position 41,065,628 of record NC_031996.1, read on the forward strand.
CACCTTGAAAATTGACATGTCAAAGCTCAACTCATCAAGAGAATATAGCTTTGCATCAAATTTGCAGAGTGTCAGTAAATGATGACTTTCTTCAATTGAAAATGATACGGTAATTGCAGTTCCATGCAAAATCAGCCAGAAAGAATCAAAGCTTCTCTCTCGATCAAGAAATACCTCTTTGAAATCCTCAAATGCAAATGCACCTCGACAAATTCCATGGTATAGCCAAGTTTGCAACTACATAATTTGGTCCGTCTATCTATCTATCTACTTGGATAGATAATTTGGTTCTAGTTTATCCTGCAAGCTGGTGCATCTCCAAGCAAAAACTGTAGCTTATCATTGACTATCACATAATAGCTACAGAAACAGATTTGTTTGTGCTTCCTATGAAATTCAGTAACAAAACAATCTTTTTTCCTTCTTAAGCAAGTTTATAAATACTTTCACACAAAGATATAATAAGGAATAAGATAATAAGTATACTTTCAGTTTCAAGAATTTGGAGATATACATCAATTAAAGGGAAATAATTAAGAACTCAAGCAAGAGACCCCACTAATCGGGGGGAAAAAGTTTTTACGGTCCATTCAAACAACAATAACAAATTCAGTTTAATCTCACAAGCGGGGTCTGGGGAGGGTAGTGTATGCGCAGATCTTACCCTACCTAGTGAAGGTAGAAAGACTGTTTCTAATAGACTCTCGGCTCAAGATAAGGGGAAAAAAAAGAGAAAGGAAGAAGAAGAAAAAGAAAAAGGAGAGAAACGGAGAAGCCGAAAAAGAAAAAGTAGCATCAAACAGTAACAACACAAAAATAAGGTAAACGAAGCGAACAAAAATCGAAGAATAGGAAAATACAAGAGTGCTACTAATACTAATGGTAATGAAAGGAAAACTCTCGATTACCTACTTGTCTTCTACCCTAATTTTCAGCCACCACACCCTCCTATAACGGGTCATGTTCTCAGTTAGCTGAAACAACGTCATGTCCTATCCAATCACCTCTCCTCAGTACTTATTTGTCCTACTCACACCTCTTTTCATACCCACCACGGTCAACCTCTCATACCTCCTAACATGAGCATCAATGCTTCTCCTCTTCATGTGCCCGAACCATCTCAGCCTTGATTCCCCCATCTTATCCTCCACGGGGGCCCACATTGTCTCGTATAACTTCATTTCTAATCTTATTTCCCCTGGTATGCCCACATATCCATCTCAGTATCCTCATTTCTGCTACTTTCATCTTCATAGCATGAGAGTTCTTGACTGGCCCACACTCAGTCTCATACAGCATAGTAGGTCTAACCATCACCCTGTAGGACTTATCCTTAAGTCTTGGTGGCACATTCTTATCACACATAACATCATATGCGAGTCTCCATTTCATCCACCCGCACCAATACGATGTGTGACATTCTCGTCAATCTCCCTGTTACCTTGGTTTATAGACCCGAGATACTTGAAACTACTTCTCTTGGGGTTGGGGATGACTTGAGTTTCAAGCTTCACATCCACGTCCGCTTCATGAGTTCCATCACTGAACTTGCATTTCAAATGCTTTATTTTGGTCCTGCTCAACTTGAAACCTTTAGACTCTAGGATCTGTCTCCAAACCTCCAGCCTTTCGTGATCCCCGCCTCGCGTCTCGTCAATCAACACTATGATCGGCAAGTAACATGCACCATGGCACCTCCCTTTGAATGTATTGCGTTAGCACAAGGCAAATAAAAACAGGCGAAGAGCCAATCCATGGTGCAACCTCATTATAACTGGGAAGTATTCCGAGTCATCTCTCATAGTCCTCACCGAGTCTCGGCACTATCATACACATACTTAATCACCCTAGTGTAAGCTCGTGGAGCCCGCTAACCTCCAAACATCTCCACAAAACCTCCCTTGGGATTTTATCATATGCCTTTTCTAGGTCTATAAACACTATATGCAGGGGCGAGTCCAGCCCTTTGGTACCGGATTCAACTGAACCCAGTACTTTTATTGCGGAGTACAAATAAATTTATGTGTAAAATTCATTACAATTGTAACAAATAGTAGATGTGAACCCATAACTTTAAAACTATGATGGATTAAATGCTAAAAACTGTAAAAGGTTGAACCCATAAAATTTAAATCTTGGATCCGCCTCTGACTATATGTAAGTCTTTCTTCCTCTCCTTACACTGCTCTACCAATCTCACTGGACCTAAAGATTAATTTGAAACTCTTGCCGATCAACTCATTCTCATTTCTTTCAAAATAGACGTGCGAAAACTGCAATATCAAAGCTAATATTTCCAACTCCTTTTTACATTTGAGACCAACTTAAGGCATGAACAAGTTAAGAGCAATGGAGATAAAACTATATCAGAAATCACTTAAATGTTACAATATGTAGTAATTGAAGAGAAAACATCTCTGGGTGAAATCATCCTTTCTAAGCTTAATTTGGAATTCAAAGTGCTACTTCACTTCTTTCATTAATCACTTTAAAGCTGGTCATAGAGCAGAACAATTAAAAACAAAGCACTCATCTGAACGTTAGTCCACCACTAACCAACTTGTTATAATTTGATTTTTATGTTTTTTAATAATTTCATTTTTATATTAACACATAGAATCGTATAAAAAAAATCACCTAGGTAAGACAGTAGCCACTGTCATAAGTTTGAACTAACTCACATTATCTATTTAAAGAGTCTGCCTTGAATCTATTGATTGACTAATGACAAAATGGGTTTTATCCTTCGATAATTGTCTTACCAGCATCAACTAATGTTGCACGAATACTTTTTTTTTCCCCGGTGTGGGATTATCAAAACCTACATATAGTTTTCCATAATTTAAGAAAGAAGATAACTTCAACATTCACATTTCAGAAGTTCCATCATCTATCCATGCTTATGAGTCATGATAACCATAAATGCCTAGTTGATCTAAGAAAAAAAAATCATAATTGCAAGCTGATGTTTAGAAGGAAAAGAAAAGAACCAGAAGTAATGAGGCCAACAAAGAGAAAAGAAGATCCGACAAAAATTAGCTATTAACTTACAGAAAAGTGTAACATCAAAAGATAAAGCCGTATATACTTACCTAAAACCTGATCGTATAAATCTTGAAATTGACCAAGACACGTGTTTATTCAGCATCGACCTTAGCTGGGATGTTCTACGTCTTAATCATTTGTCTCAATTTTCTGAAGTTCACAAAGATTTTTTTTTTTTTTGGTAACTAACTTATTTTATTAATCACCAAGTAAGAATTACAAAACTATAGCACAACTAACACAATTTGCTATCCGATCCTTCCATATACATTTCATACTCTACTACCTAGAAACATAGATTATATACAAAAGACTTATTTCTAGGAGTAACTCTAACACTAACAAAATTGGCTATTTCTTTTGCAATCTGCTCCCATACTCTACTTTTTGTTCAAAAATACGTCTGTTTCTCTCCATCCAAATGTGATAAGCAACTTCTGCATAGATCACTCTAAATACCTGAGCATGCTGAGTTTTCCCTTTGGCACACAATACTGACCATTGAAGGAACTGCTGCCAATCAATAAATCCCAGATATTGCCTTTTCATCCTGCTCCACATTTTACTCCAAATTTGCTTAGCATATTCACACTGCCCAAATAAATGATCTCCGGTTTCCACTGCCTTTCTGCACATTACACATTGTGTATCAACAGTAATCTTCCAGCTACTTATTCTATCACAAGTCATCAATCTCCCATGCATCATAAGCCCCATTATGAATTTTGCCTTTGGTCGTGTTGCATTGTTAAACATCAAAGTTTTTCATTCCACCCTACTGTAATCACCAAGCAAGTACAAGTATATTTGTCTGACCAAGCTTCTGTTATGAGTTTGCACATACAGTCTAGCTTCCAGTAGCTCCTTTGCCTCTATCACTTTCCTTACCATCCAACAAGCTTGCTGAGGTATAGCATTGTGCTCAACTGCTGATTCTTAATGTAATATGTATGAATCCATCGGACCACAACTTATCTTGCTTATGAGCTAAGTCCCAGTAGTTTTTAGCAATAGCTACTTTGTTCCACAACTTCAAATTAACAATATTAAGTCCACCTCTAGCCTTAGGTAGACAAACTCTATCCCAAGCCAGTAGGACCTTCTTTGTGATTTCATTTGCACCAGACCATATATAAGATCTACATAGTCCCTCTACAATCTTGATTACTTTTGTTGGGAGGATAAACAGCTGTGCCCAGAAAGCCTGAATACCAACAGAACACTTTGGACTAACAATACTCTTCCTGCATATGACAAGGTCTTAGCAGTCCATGAAGTGATCCTTGTAGTCATTTTATCAATAAGGGGGTGCCATTGCAGTATACTTAGTTTTTTAGTAGATAGAGGCACACCTAGGTATTTGAAAGGTAGTTCACCATTAGAATGCCCCAAAAGCTGCAGTATTTGTTGTCTATCTTCCATAGGAAATCCTCCAAAATATGCTTCACTTTTGCTGAGGTTTGCTTGTAGCCCTGATACCTGAGTGAATTGATGAAAGTTCTGCTGCATTACTTGAACTGCCTTCAGATCACCTCTGGCAAATAGTAACAACTCATCAGCAAAACTTAGGTGAGTGATTCCTAGTTTTGCACGCCTAGGGTGATACTTAAACTCATTCTCCATCTTCAGACTAGCCAAGTTCCTACTCAAGTACTCCATTGCTATGGCAAACAGAAAAGGTGATATAAGATCACCTCGTCTCAATCCTTTAGTAGCATTGAAAGGTTTAGTTGGCTCACCATTAACTACAATAGAGTAGTTAACTGTCTGTATACATTCCATATTCCAAGATGTGAATAGGTGAGGAAATCCTAACTCTTCCATAACTTGTTTCATATATGGCCACTCAACAGAGTCATAGGCTTTCTGAAGATCTATCTTTATCATGCATCTAGGAGAGATGTTTTTCCTAGTATAAGCCTTCACCAATTCATGCGCCAATAGAATATTATCTGCAATCTTTCTCCCATGTATAAACCCTGCTTGAGCTTCATTGATTATTGTACTAATGATGCCTTGTATCCTTACTTCCAGAATCTTGGATATCATTTTGTATAGTACAGCGCAACATGCAATGGGTCTGAACTCTTTTACAGTTTTAGGTTTAGGATCCTAGGGAACCAAGGTTATGGCTGTGCAGTTTATGGCTCTATACAATTTCCCAGTGATAAAAAACTCCATAACAGCTTCAGTGGCTTCATCTTTAACAATAGGCCATGCTGTCTTGAAGCAACATGCATTGTAACCATCAACACCAGGTGCCTTATCATTACCAATAGAACACAGGCCTTCATAAACCTCTTCTAGAGTCACATCTTTGCACAATTCAATCCTTTGCTGTTGGTTGAGTTTAGCTCCCTTGTGCAGAACCATTTTGTTTATAGTAGGAAGTGATTGGGCAGCAGTGCCCATAAGTGATTTATAGAACGCTACTATCTCCCTTTTAATACTTTCTGAATCAGTTATTGTGTTGCCAATGATAGATTACAGCTCCACTATTTGCTTCCTTTGGCTCTTTTCTTTCATTACAATTGAGAAATACTTAGTATTAGAATCACCTAGATGTATCCACTTTGCTCTGGCCTTTTGTTTCAAAGCTCCTTGTTCCATCACATCCCACTTCTCCAAATTTTGAATCAACTCCTTTTCTTTTAGCAGCAACTCATCAAAACAGCTTGTATCAATGCTTTTTTGTACCTTTTCAAGTTCAATTCTGGCTATGTCTATCTTCTGTCTAATGAACTTAAACTCCTCAACATTGAGTTTCCTCAGTACTGGTCTTAATGCTTTGAGTTTCATCCACACATCTTGGATCTTCTGTCTGTGAAATCTTTGTTGCCAAATTTGATGCACTTCATTTAAGAACCTCTCATGATCTGCCCAGACATTGAAGAATTTGAATGGAGTTTTCGTACTTCTTTGGTGATCATTGAAAGTTAAGCTCATAGGCGCATGATCAGAAATGAATGGCAACTCATATATAGTTGAGAGATGCCAGCATTGCATCATCCATTCGTAATTACCAAAGATCCTATCAATTCTGCTCCATATCCTGTCACAACTATCTTTTTTATTAGACTAAGTATAATATTCACCTTCCCAAGGCAACTCACTAAGCTTTAATTCTTGGATACACTTGCTGAAATCTTGAGTTTCAGCCATAGTAACTGGATTTTCATGTATCCTATCTTGTAACTGTAGAATAGCATTAAAATCCCCTCCAATCACCCATGGAATGTATGTCATTTGGTCCATCTCTTTCAGGTTTTCCCATAACTGCTTCCTTTTTTTCAACTGTGTTATATCCATATACTATAGATACTGCATATTGTTGATCCTTTCTGATATTTTTAGCAACACAATGAATAACCTGTGCTTCTGCTTTAATTAGCTTTACTGAGTAGTAACTCGTATCCCATATCACCCATATTCTACCATTAATTGCAACATTGTAATTATGAAGTATCTCCCGGCCAGGGGCAATGTTGTGACTGACTCCTTTAGCATTATGCTCATTTACTCTTGTTTCAATGATTCCTACAAATTTGATGTTCCTAGTCTTTAAATAATTTTTCAGCTCATTCCTTTTATACCACTTATTAATACCCCTGTCATTCCATATTAACCACCTTATTGATTGAGTTTAGTTCCCCCACCTCTATCATGAGGTAGGGTAGAGCTTCCACTAGTACATGTTGTTCCACTTTTTGAGCCATTTCTGCTAGATAAAGGAGTTAGCATAGGAAAATTTTCAAGGCTGAAGTCTAATACTTGCTTCTTGCCCTTATCTATTGCATCTGCTCCATTGCCCTCTGTACCTCCATCCATTTGATTATAACTTGTCGGCTTTGTCTGTACTGGTAAATAGTGTTGAGGTACTTCCTTACCAATCCCATTTTGTCTATCAATTTTTTTATCTACCTTAGGGGTCCCCACACCATTTGTTTCTTTCTGTACATTTTCTGTATTACTTGTTGCATTAGTGATAGGTCCTTTAGTTCTCCATTCATATGTTACTTTCTTTGGCTCTCTTCTTCTCTTTGGTTTCTCCTCCTTATGTTCTTTTGGATCTTGATGAGTAGGACATACATGACCAATAGCCTGGCATTTGTCACAATACACTGGCTTCCACTCATATATCAAATCCTGTTGAAACATCCTTCCTCTAGGATCCATCACCATAATCTTAGTAAGCATTGCTTTTGTAACATTTACTTCAATCAGTATCCTTGCATACGAAATTCGTGTTTGCTTGGTAGTACACTCATCAACAAATAAAGGTTTCCCAATGGCACTAGAAATTTTACTCAAAGCATCATTCCTCCAGCAACTCATTGGCAATTTAGGAAAAATCATCCACAGTGGAATATCAGTTAAGAACTCTTTACTTAGATCAAAATCTGGAGACCATGGCTTGAGGATTATTGGCCTATTTCTGATAGTGTGAGGTCCAGCATAAAATATTCGATGAATATCGGTTAGGCTTTGGAATTTTATCACATAACACCCATCCTCATGAAGAAATAGATCTGGTTCAGTAACATCAAGCCAGTGTTGAGCAATATACCTCCTCATAGCGTTATATCCCGAATTATCACCCACAATATAAGCTACATCGCAGCACTCCACCTCTCTTCTGCTTATTTCACATCCTGCATCTCAAGTTTCACCACGTGTGATGACCTAAAAGGTTATCACTTGAGTTACAAGTAAATTCTACGTTCCGAGGCCTTAAAAACCTCTTTTTATCTAACATTGATTTGCGTGCGCGGTCCGGACGTATATCCGAAATGCTTTTATGTGAAAAAATCAAACGAAAAATATAATTTTTCTATATCCAATAGTTTAGGGGTAAATTTGGCCCCTTTTTGTAAAATAGTTGAGGTAACTAAATAATGGTAAAGAAATGGGATGGACCCACATATTTTCCTTATTGGCCCATGTACGACCTAAGGTGTAGGAAAGGAGTAATTTAGGTCTTATAATAAATAAATAGAAGGAAAGAAAAATAGAAGAAAAAAAACTGGAACGAAGGGTAACAGAGGCGGCGATCTCAATTGGAGAAGAAAAGTTGGGGAGGAAATTAGAATCAGGTATTTATTCTTCATCAGTAGTACATGACATTACTATATACATGATTTAGTTTGTAGTTATTATACCCATAGCTAGGAGACAAGAAAATAATAGGACAATGATTACTTGGAATTAAATGGAGGTTTCTGTGTGCAATGTTAGGGAAAGAATACACTGTACCCATTTTGGTTTTTACTACAGTGCTATTACACACTTTCGAAGTCTTGCCTATTTTGATGTCTTTTAATTTGGAATAATGATTACCAAATGATTTCATAATGATTGTAGTAATAATGATTTAAGCTTTGGCATTTTAGACTCAGTAACTTTGCATCAGAAAGACACGTTCTACAGTTACACTGCTTTGGCATTCATGTTCTGCGTCTGATTTTAGAAATTGTATAAAAATCACATCTTTATTAATTGAAATTATTTTCTCTTGCATTGTGTGATGTATTCAAGTCTCCATTTGCTAGATTGTGTCGAGCAGAGGCGAATTTGTAGAGGAAAAGGCTAAGTTGAGTGTTAAGTTAGCCAAATCGAGGTAAGTGTTTGGTCTAACCTTGGCTTGAGGAAATAGGTGTTCTGCCTCATTTGCTATGTGCTAGTGTAGTGTACGACGTATAGGTATGGTGACGAGTATCTATACGTTGGTGTCAAGCATGCCCGTGGGTCTTAAATTGTGATCGTTGTGTTTCTTAATAAGTACTACGAATGCCTAAATTGTTGATTATCCATGTTGTGCAAGATTTATGATTTTCTTCTTGGTATTTGGTTATTGTTGAGCATTGGCTGTAGCTGAGGTTCAATTGTGAAGTTATTGGTATAAGTTTGGTTATAACCGATTCCCTTGCCGGGACATATTTAATTCTTACTGTTGATTCTCTTGCCGCGATGTAATTATTCTTGTTGTTGATTCCCTTGCCGGGATGTTGTTGTTGCTATTGTTGAGCAAAGGTTGTGGAAAGAATATTGGTATTTGTATATTGAAGAGCATTGGCTCGAGTTGCAAAGTGATATGTGAAAGTATAGTTGGTAGTTGAACTTTATAGAGCAATGGCTCAAATTGTGAACCAAGTTGTGAGGTAAATGTGAAAATGAGAAGAGGATTATGGCATTGCTCCATTGTCGGGATGTTGTTGCTTTAAATGTTGTTTCCCTTGCCGGGATCTTATTATGATTCATTTATTCCTTGCCTTTATTGTTTGTGTTTGTTGTTTGGGCGAGGAAGATTGTAAAGCACGAAGGGTGGTGCCGTGCATTGTTTTGGTGAGAGAGTGTTAAAGCACGAAGGGTCCATGTATTATTATTATCATTATTTTGTGAGGAAGAGTGTAAAGCACGGAGGGTGATGTCGTGCCGCACGATGTACCATTCCATGCCGATTATATTGATATTATGGTGAGGATGAAAGTAAAAACACGATGGGTGATGTCGTGCAGCTTATATTGATTTTTATGGTGAGGACGAGAGTATAAGCACGAAGGGTGATGCCGTGCACTTGTTGATTTCTGATTCTGGTTGATAAGTGAATTGTGGTGTTCCATATATTTAACTGTTGTCTTCCTATTGCCATTTGGTATTTCCCCGCAGCATGTTTTCCCCTCCCATCTTTGACCATATATATATTTCTGCTTTTATTTTTCCGCTGTACATATTTTATCTGCATAGGTTTATTTGGTAGTCTGGTCCTAGTCTCGTCACTATTTCGTCGAGGTTAGGCTAGGCACTTATGGGGTCAGTTGTGCTGATACTACACTCTGCACTCTTTTGTGCAGATCTCAGTGCTGCAGATTTTGGACCGCAGTGAGTTTTTCAGCTTCTTGCTTATCAGGTGACCCAAGGTAGTTCTGTAGGCGTCCGCAGGCCTTGGCGTCTCCCTCTATCTACTTTCCTGCTTCTCTTATGTAGTTCGAGAGACAATATTTATTTATTTCCTTCAGACCTTTATTTGTAGTACTCTTAGACAGTCTGTGAAGTTGTGGCACCAAATCTTGGGTGGTTTTGTTATGGGATGGTATTAGTAGTACTATTAACTTGAAATTTATTGTTTCGCTTATTAAATTATGTTGTTTATTAATTGTTGGTTCTAAGTTGTTAACGAAATTAAAAATGGAAACAAGTCAAATAATTCATTTGGTTGGCTTGCCTAGCTCTCACTAGTAGGCGCCATCACGACTCCCGAGGTGAGAAATCCGGGTCATGACAAGTTGGTATCAGAGCTCTAGGTTACACGGGTCTCACAATTCACAGACAAGCTTAGTAGAGTATGAGGGATCGGTACGGAGACATCTGTATTTATCCCCCAGAGACTACAGAGTTTGGAAAAACTTCACATCTATTCTCTCCTGTCGTGCTGTTTGGTTTTTCAATGCTAATTGAGTTTCTACTCTGTTCTTTCGCAGATACCGAGAACACGCGCTTCCTCATCCGCTGATCAGCAGCCCGAGCCCCCAGCAGCTCCCACGAAGGGCAGAGGTCGAGGCCGTGCTAGAGGCCGAGGTAGGGGCACAGCTCAGCTCGGAGCAGCAGCACCAGTGACGGAGCCTCAGGTTGAGTTTGACGAGGAGGTTTCGGCCCAGACAGCTCCGGTGGGTCCAGCTCAGTTCCCAGAGGGGTTCATTGCTACTCGAGTACTTCAGGATTCTCTGGTCCGTCTAGTGGACCTCATGGAGAGTGTCACCCAGGCAGGCTTGCTTCCTGTAGTCCCAGCCGTCTCTCAGGCTGGAGGAGGGGCCCAGACTCCTGCTACTCGCACTCCAGAGCAGGTGGCTCCCCAGTTTCAGACTCCAGCAGCTCAGCCAGTTGGAGCAGTTCACCCGGGTGTGGTAGCCCAGACCGGTGACGGAGCAGCTGTGACTGCCGATGCCTTGTGGAGGTTGGATAGGTTTACCAAGCTCTTCACTGCCACTTTCAGCGGTGCATCTTCTGAGGATCCCCAGGATTATCTAGACAGTTGTCATGAGGTTCTTAGGAACATGGGGATAGTAGAGACCAATGGGGTCGATTTTTCTAATTTTCGCTTATCTGGATCTGCCAAGACTTGGTGGAGAGATTACTGTTTGGCTAGACCAGCCGGATCACCAGCTTTGACTTGGGAGCAGTTTACTCAGCTATTCTTGGAGAAGTTTCTTCCCGTTACTTAAAGGGAGATCTATTAGAGGTAGTTTGAGCGCCTCCAGTAGGGTTCCATGACCGTTACTCAGTATGAGACCATGTTTATCGAGTTGGTCCGTCATGCTCTACTTATACTTCCTACCGAGAGAGAGAGTGTGAGGAGGGTTCATTGAGGGACTTATCTAGCCTATTCAACTTCAGTTGGCTAAGGAGACGGGGAGTGAGATTTCTTTCCAGGAGGCGGCCAATGTGGCCAGGAGGGTTGAGATGGTTTTGTCACAGGGAGGTGGTCAGGGGTCTGACAAGAGGACTCGTTATTCAGGCAGATTCAGCGGTACCTCGTCTGGAGGCAGGATTCATATGGTAGAGGCCATCCTCCTAGGCCTTTTCAGTCGGCACTTCAGGTTTCTCACGGTGCTTTAGGTGGCCGTGGTTCTCATATACAGTATTCTGATCAGCAGTCCTACAGTGCACCACCAGAACCTATTAGTGCACCGCTGCTACAGAGTTTTCGGGGTGGCCATTCAGGTCGTCAGGGTCAGCAGTCTCAGTAGCCGAGGGCTTGTTATACTTGTGGTGATACGGGTCACATTGCTAGATTTTGTCCTCGAGCACCGGGCAGCTCCCAACATCCGAGTTCCCCTGCCATGGTTCCGGCACCGAGTGTTCTACAGCCCGCACAGCCAGCCAGAGGTGGGGGTAGAGGTGCTAGAGGTGGAGGTAGAGGTGCTAGAGGTGGAGCTCAGGCCGCTAGAGGTGGAGGCCAGCCAGCAGCAGGCCGTCCCAGAGATGTAGTCCAGGGTGGTGGGGCCCAACCCCGATTTTATGCTCTCCCAGCCAGGCCGGAGGCTGAGGCTTCCGATGCAGTCATCACAGGTATGGTTCTGGTTTGTAGTAGGGAAGCTTCAATGCTATTTGATCCAGGGTCTACCTACTCTTATGTGTCATCTTATTTTGCGCCGTATCTGGTCATGCCCAGTGATTCTCTGAGTACTCCTGTTTATGTGTCCACCCCGGAGGGTGAATCTATTGTGGTAGATCGTGTTCATCATTCTTGCGTGGTTGTGATTGGGGGTCTTGAGACCCGAGTAGACTTATTACTGCTGGACATGGTTGATTTTGATGTCATACTGGGGATGGACTGGTTGTCACCTTACCACGCCATCTTGGATTGTCATGCCAAGACTGTGACCTTAGCCTTACCAGGTTTACCTCGTTTAGAGTGGAGAGGGACTCCTGGTCATTCTACCCGAAGTGTTATCTCATATATGAAGGCTCAGCGAATGGTCGAGAAGGGGTGTTTGGCCTATTTGGCATACGTTCGTGATTCCAGTGCCGAGTTTCCTTCCATTGATTTTGTGCCTGTAGTTCGCGAGTTTCCTGAGGTATTTCCTTAAGACCTGCCGGGTATGCCACCCGACAGGGATATTGATTTTTGCATTGACCTGGCTCTGAGCACTCAGCCCATTTCTATTCTGCCATATCGTATGGCACCGCCTAAATTGAAAGAGTTGAAGGAGCAGTTGCAGGACTTGCTTGATAAGGGCTTCATTAGGCCCAGTGTCTCGCCATGGGGTGCGCCGGTGTTGTTTGTCAAGAAGAAGGACGGGTCGATGAGAATGTGTATAGATTACCGGTGGTTGAACAAGGTCACAATCAAGAATAAGTACCCATTGCCGAGGATTGAAGATTTGTTCGACCAGCTTTAGGGTGCCCAAGTGTTTTCTAAGATCGACTTGAGATCTGGCTACCATCAGTTGAAGATTAGGGCATCTGATGTCCCTAAGACAGCTTTCCGCACTCGGTACGGGCATTATGAGCTCTTGGTGATGTCATTCGGGTTGATGAATGCCCCAGCAGCTTTCATGGATTTGATGAACTGAGTGTTCAGGACTTACTTGGATTCGTTCGTGATAGTCTTCATTGACGATATCTTGATTTATTCTTGCAGTCAGGAGGAGCACGAGCAACATTTGAGAGTGGTTCTTCAGACTCTGAGAGATAGCCAGTTGTATGCTAAATTTTCGAAGTGTGAGTTCTGGTTGAGTTCAGTTGCTTTCTTGGGCCATGTGGTTTCAGCAGAGGGTATTCAGGTAGATCGAAAAAAGATAGAGGCAGTCAAGAAATGGCCTCGACTCACATCAGCTATAGAGATCCGGAGTTTCTTGGGTTTGGCAGGCTATTATCGTCGGTTCGTGGAGGGGTTTTCATCTATTGTAGCCTCGATGACGAGGTTGACCTAGAAGGGTGCCTAGTTTAGGTGGTCAGATGAGTGCGAGGTGAGCTTCTAAAAGCTCAAGACATCTTTGACTACGGCACCCGTGTTGGCTTCGCCCACAGGTTCGGGCCCATATACAGTTTATTGTGATGCATCTCGTGTTGGGCTTGGTGCGGTGTTGATGCAGAATGGCAAGGTCATTGCTTATGCTTCGCGCCAGTTGAAGGTTCATGAAAAGAACTATCCAGTCCATGATTTGGAGTTAGCAGCCATTGTTCATGCACTGAAGATTTGGAGGCATTATCTATATGGCGTGGCATGTGAGGTGTTCACGAACCACAAGAGTTTGCAATATTTGTTCAAGCAGAAGGAGCTAAACTTGAGGCAGAGAAGGCGGTTAGAGCTATTGAAAGACTATGATGTCACTATCTTATATCATCCGGGAAAGGCAATGTGGTGGCCGATGCTTTGAGTAGGAAGTCAGCCAGTATGGGCAGTCTTGCGTATATTCCGGTCGGTGAGAGACCGCTTGCTTTGGACGTCCAGGCTTTGGCCAATCAGTTCGTGAGGTTGGATATTTCTGAGCCTAGCCGTATTTTAGCTTGCACAGTTGCTTGCTCTTCTTTATTAGAGTGTATTCGAGATCGGCAGTATGATGATCCTTATTTATGTGTCCTCAGAGACACGGTGCAGCACGGAAATGCCAAGCAGGTCACACTAGGAGATGATAGAGTTTTGAGAATGCATGGTCGTATTTGTGTGCCTAATATGGATGAACTTCGGGAGTTGATTCTAGAGGAGGCCCATAGTTCCCGGTACTCTATTCATCCGGGCGCCGCCAAGATGTATCAGGATTTGCGGCAGCACTATTGGTGGAGGAGAATGAAGAAGGACATTATTGCGTACGTGGCTCGGTGTTTGAATTGTCAGCAGGTTAAGTACGAGCATTAGAGACCTGGTGGTCTGTTCCAGAAGATTGAGATTCCTGAGTGGAAGTGGGAGCAAATTACTATGGACTTCGTTGTTGGGCTCCCACGGACTCAGAAGAAGTTCGATGCAGTGTGGGTTATTGTTGATAGGCTGATCAAGTCAGCGCATTTCATTCCTGTGGCAGTCTCATATTCCTCTGAGAAGTTAGCTGAGATCTATATCCGGGAGATTGTTCATCTTCATGGTGTGCCCGTGTCTATCATCTCGGACCGAGGGACGCAGTTTACCTCACATTTCTGGGAAGCGGTTCAGCAAAAGTTGGGCACACAGGTTGAGTTGAGCACAGCGTTTCATCCTCAGACGGACGGGCAGTCCGAGCGGACTATTCAGATTTTGGAGGATATGCTCTGAGCTTGTGTCATTGACTTTGGAGGCTCGTGGGATCAGTTTTTGCCTTTAGCAGAGGTTGCCTACAACAACAGCTACCAGTCGAGTATCCAGATGGCTCCTTATGAGGATTTGTATGGTAGGCGGTGTCGGTCGCCGGTTGGATGTTTTGAGCCGAGAGAGGCTAGCTTGTTGGGTACAAATCTAGTACAGTATGCCTCGGACAAGGTCAGGATTATTCAGGATAGGCTTCGTACAACTTAATCCAGGCAAAAGAGTTATGCCGACCGTAAGGTTCGAGATTTGGCTTTCATGGTCGGTGAGCGGGTATTGCTTCGAATGTCGCCTATGAAGGGCGTGATGAGATTTGGGAAGAAGGGCAAGCTTAGCCCTAGGTTCATTGGTCCGTTTGAGATTCTTGATCGAGTGGGAGAGGTGGCTTACAGACTTGCGTTGCCCCCGAGCTTATCAGCCGCACACCAGTGTTTCATGTGTCCATGCTTCGGAAGAATTATGGCGATCCATCCCACGTGTTAGACTTCAGCACTGTCCAGTTGGACAAGGACTTGACCTATGAGGAGGAGCCGGTAGCTATTCTAGACCAGCAGGTTCGCCAGTTGAGATCGAAGAAGTTCCCTTCTGTTCGTGTTCAGTGGAGAGGTCAGCCTGCCGAGGCAGCTACCTGGGAGTCCGAGTCCGATATGCGGAGCCGATATCCCCATCGTTTCCCCAACTCAGGTACTTCTATTCTATGTCCGTTCGAGGACGAACGGTTGTTTTAGAGGTGGAGGATGTGATGACCTTTTGGGTCATCACTTGAGTTACAAGTAAATTCTGTGTTCCGAGGCCTTAAAACCTCCTTTTATCTCACATCGATTTGCGTGCGCGGTCCGAGCGTATATCCGGAACGCTTTTATGTGAAAAAATCAAACGAAAAACATAATTGTTCAATATCCAATAGTTTAAGGGTAACTTTGGCCCTTTCTGTAAAATAGTTGAGGTAACTAAATAATGGTAAAGAAATGAGCTGGACTCATATTTTCCTTATTGGCCCATGTACGACCTAAGGTGTAGGAAAAGGAGTGATTTAGGTCTTATAATAAATAAATAGAAGGAAAGAAAAATAGAAGAAAAAAAAACTGGAACGAAGGGTAACAGAGGCGGCGATCTCAATTGGAGAAGAAAAGATGGGGAGGAAATTATTTATTCTTCATCAGTAGTACATGACATTACTATATACATGATTTAGTTTGTAGTTATTATACCCATAGCTAGGAGACGAGAAAATAATAGGACAATGATCACTTGGAATTTAATGGAGGTTTCTGTGTGCAATGTTAGGGAAAGAATACACTGTACCCATTTTGGTTTCTGCTACAGTGCTATTACACACTTTCGAAGTCTTGCCTATTTTGAAGTCTTTTAATTTGGAATAATGATTACCAAATGATTTCATAATGATTGTAGTAATAATGATTTAAGCTTTGGCATTTTAGACTTCAGTAACTTTGCATCAGAAAGTCACATTCTGCAGTTACACTGCTTTGGCATTCACGTTCTGCGTCTGATTTTAGAATTGTATAAAAATCACAGCTTTATTAATTAAAATTATTTTCTCTTGCATTGTGTGATGTATTCAAGTCGCCATTGGCTAGATTGAGTCGAGCTGAGGCGAATTTGTAGAGGAAAAGGCTAAGATGAGTGTTAAGTTAGCCGAATCGAGGTAAGTGATTGGTCTAACCTTGCTTGAGGGAATAGGTGTTGTGCCTTATTTTCTATGTGCTAGTGCAGTGAACGACGTATATGTATGGTGACGAGTATCTATACGTTGGTGTCAAGCATGCCCGTGGGTCTTAAATTGTGATCGTTGTATTTCTTAATACGTACTACGAATGCCTAAATTGTTTATTATTCATGTTGTGCAAGATATATGATTTTCTTCTTGGTATTTGGTTATTGTTGAGCATTGGCTCTAGCTGAGGTTCAATTGTGAAGTTGATTATTGGTATAAGTTTGGTTATAACTGATTCCCTTGTCGGGACGTATTTAATTCTCACTGTTGATTCTCTTGCCGGGATGTAATTATTCTTGTTGTTGATTCCCTTGTCGGGATGTTGTTGTTGCTATTGTTGAGCAAAGGTTGTGGAAAGAATATTGGTATTTGTATATTGAAGAGCATTGGCTCGAGTTGCAAAGTGATATGTAAAAGTATAGTTGGCAGTTGAACTTTATAGAGCAATGGCTCAAATTGTGAACCAAGTTGTGAGGTAAATGTGAAAATGAGAAGAGGATTATGGCATTGCTCCATTGTCGGGATGTTGTTGCATTAAATGGTGTTTCCCTTGCCGGTATCTTATTATGATTCATTTATTCCTTGCCCTTATTGTTTGTGTTTGTTGTTTGGGTGAGGAAGAGTGTAAAGCACGAAGGGTGGTGCCGTGCATTGTTTTGGTGAGAGAGTGTTAAAGCACGAAGGGTGATGCCGTGTATTATTATTATCATTATTTTGTGAGGAAGAGTGTAAAGCGAAGTGTGATGTCGTGCCGCACGATGTACCATTATGTGCCAATTATATTGATATTATGGTGAGGATGAGAGTAAAAGCACGATGGGTGATGCCGTGCAATTTATATTGATTTTTATGGTGAGGACGAGAGTAAAAGCACGAAGGGTGATGCCGTGCACTTGTTGATTTCTGATTCTGGTTGATAAGTGAATTGTGGTGTTCCATATATTTAACTGCTGTCTTCCTGTTGCCATTTGGTATTTCCCCGAAGCATGTTTCCCCCTCCCATCTTTGACCATATATATATTTCTGCTTTTATTTTTTCGCTGTACATTAATTATCTGCACAGGTTTATTTGGTAGTCTGGTCCTAGCCTAGTCACTACTTCGCCGAGGTTAGGTTAGGCACTTACGAGCACATGGAGTCGGTTGTGCTGATACTACACTCTGTACTCTTTTGTGCAGATCCCAGTGCTGTAGATTTTGGACCGTAGTAAGGTTTTCAGCTTCTTGCTTATCAGGCGACCCGAGGTAGTCCTGCAGGCGTCCGCAGGCCTTGGTGTCTCCCTCTATCTATTTTTCTGCTTCTCTTATGTAGTTCCAGAGATAGTATTTTGTTATTTCCTTCAGACCTTTATTTGTAGTACTCTTAGACAATCTGTGAAGTTGTGACACCAAATCTTGGGTGGTCTTGTTATGGGATGGTATTAGTAGTACTATTAACTTAAACTTTATTCTTCTGCTTGTTAAATTATGTTGTTTATTAATTGTTGGTTCTAAGTTGTTAACGAATTTAAAAATGGAAACAAGTCAAATAATTCATTTGGTTGGTTTGCCTAGCTCTCACTAGTAGGCGTCATCACGACTCCCGAGGGTGGAAAATCCGGGTTGTGACACCACAGTTTGACCTTCTATAATCTGAGGAGGAACATACCTAAGAGCCATTCCATGAGTTGCTACTCGATTTTGTTGAAACAAGTTAGACCATGATTTTGACTCTGGTCTTCGATCTACAGGATTCACCACTTTAGAGTCCAGATTCATCTGTTCATTAGGTCTAATAGTAGCTTCAAGTTGATCTGTCGTAGCCTCTTTGACTAGATCCTTCTGCATGTCCTTAACAGTCAACTCTATTACTGCTCCATTGGAATTTCCATCTACCATAGGAGTAATACTCACTTTGATTTGTTCAATTTGAGCTGGTATACCTAGTGTCAATTTCCTGCTAACCTCCAAACTAGTCGAAGGAATAATCTCATCCTTTCCAGTTTCTACCCCTTCTTGCTGTTCCGGTGTTTGCATGTCTTGAATTGTCTTTCAAGCTTTAGATTTATTACTAATTGAGCTTCCAGCTGTTGAGATCGGCGTCTTAGGAACTTTTTTTGGCCTTCCTCTTTCTATACCTCGCCCCTAGCCATGGCAGACGCACTCGACGCACGTTTAGCTAACGTGAGCTGAGAGCATGGAGAAGACGAGTTAAATATATTTTTTCCTTCTACTTTTACAGAGATTATTCCTTCCACTTTCCTGAATGAAACAACGACTATGTAATTTTCCCACATAAAAAAAATGACTATGATAAATATAGGACGTGTATCTCCTACTTGCTAATTTCCTCTCATTTAGCTTCAGGGAAGTTTCTTTCACACCTCAAACATAATGGTTAAACAGATAAACAAAACCATAAGTTGATGACATTCTGAATTTGTTCGAAAAAGAAGACCGAATAAATTATACGTGAATCACCTATCGAGAAGGATATTCATTTAGATTTATTTATTAGTCAGGCATGAAACAACCTCTTTACCCCCTCTGGGTAGGGGTAAGGTCTCCCTACACTCTACCCTCCCCAGACCCCACTAATAAAATTTTACTGAGTTGTTATAGTTGTTGTATTAGTCAGGCAATTTTACAAACTCCTCAATCAAAATAAGAAAGCACGTCGACAAAACGTGCTCTGATATTCTTTGTTCCCAAAAATCTCACTTTGTTATGAAACAATAAAAGAACAAGAACAATATTGCAGAGAAAGAGAGAGAGGAAATTCTTATTGAATTTTGGGATGAATTACAATGGAATAGAACCCTCTATTTATAGGGAGAGGGTGACTTAGCCACCAAGTAATAAACCCTAGAATCTCTCTAAATATAGACATTCACCATAAATAAAATTTTATATGAATTACTCCCATAAATTCAAAACAAAATGATTTCTTTCAGTGTTTGCAATTCTGTGGATTTTCGTGGCATTTTCGATTAATTGTTTGCATCTTTGTTTTTGCATTTTAATTAGTGAAAAAATACAAAAATGTGTTGCATGTGCATTTAGGAGTTAATTTTGCATTTTAAGAATTATTTAGTAATTAAGTTGCTTTATAGAAAAGGAAAATCACAAAAATAGTCATTTTGCACCCTTTAATTTTAATTTTCGATCTTCGAGTAGTTTTTCTTTAATTTATTAATGGTGTTAACTATTTAGGATTAGTTAGTATTTTTAATAAGTTAGTTTGGGTTTTAATGTAATTTAGGATTATTAGTGTTAATTGTCAAAAAAAAAAGGGGAAAAAGGGAAAAGCTTTAATTTTGGAGTTAAAAATAAAAGGAGGTTAGAAATTAAAGAAGGAATTTGCTTTTGGGCCAGCTTTTGAATTACAACCTCCAGCCCAACCTTCTCTTCAAA
>NC_031996.1:41086468-41087248 GCF_001879085.1 Nicotiana attenuata
CTGTTAAGGTGTTTACTCAGAGTATAAGGAAAGTAAAGATATTGTGTTTGGACTGCTTTCAGTTTTGAATTGGACTTGCCATTTCTTTTCTTTAAAGTTTTGTGGTTTGGGCTGAGTTTTGGGGGAAAGTGTGTCAGTATCAGCCCATTTGTTAAAGGTCCAACTTGGAGATTTGGCCGTTGGCCCAAAGCTTGGGGGAATGTCTTTCTTTTGAGGTCAATTGACCTGTTGGGTCTTAAGGGTAAAATAACAGGGAATTCGGGGATAATTTAGAAATTGTAGAGTAGAGAATCTTGGATAACTGCTTAAAGAAGTTCCTAGAAGCTTCTAGCAGGGGTTGGTTTTAATTTTGACACTATGACTTGGCAAACAAGTCATAAATTCAGGGACCTAAGGAGTAAATCTAATTCCTAAGTGTTGCCCTATTCCTTTGCCTATAAAAGACACCTTTTCTTGCCTTGGAAGGCAGTCCTGGAGAGCTAAAAAAATACAGAAATACAGGCGGCTGGAATCAGCACATTTTTGGACTGTTCCATTAGAGTTTATTTGAGATTTTTGAGGTTTTCATTGCTGAAACAATTCCTGAATATTCAGAGATTAAAATGAGTTGAACTTGCTGGTTTTCAATTGTTGATTGAAGTTTTGGCTGCATTTTGACTATTGAGGGTCATTTGATCATTCTACTGGTTTGAATTTGGCAAAAACTGGTTTATTTTCCTTGGTTATTTCTGGGCTGGTTCTGTTGCTGTGGTCGATCCTGTTGCTGAACTATCCATTTCT
>NC_031996.1:41088967-41093343 GCF_001879085.1 Nicotiana attenuata
AAAGAAGCAAAAAGCATATAGGTTCTAAAAATCTGTAATTAAATATTTTGATTTAAGCCAAGTATGATCAAAAGCGACTGTGCTAGAACCACGGAACTCGGGAGTGCCTAACACCTTCTCCCGGGTTAACAGAATTCCTTACCCGAATTTCTGGTTCGCAGATTGTATACAGAGTCATTCTTTTCCTCGATTCGGGATTAAAACCGGTGACTTGGGACACCATAAATCTCCCAAGTGGCGACTCTGATTTTTAAAAATAAATCCCGTTTCGATTGTCACTTCAAGTTGGAAATAACTCCCTTTACTTATACCCTCTTTCCGGGGGTGTAGTAAGGGAAAAAGGAGGTGTGACAGCTCTGGCGACTCTGCTGGGGACAAGAACCTAGAACTTTGTTCAGGGTTCAAGAATTCGAGCTTATTTCATAATTTTTACGTGGCTTATTTATTATTGATATTATTGTATTTTGTGAACCTTTGTGCTAACTGCTTTATGTTTACCGCTTTGATATTGTTGCATTGTATATAATTGTCTTCTTACGCCACCCCTTTAGTTTCTTTTAAAAAATTGGTGCATACGTTCGAGTAGCCCGCTTTTTCTAGAAAATATACCAAATAGAGCGAGGCTGGGCATGCGACAAGGTCGGGCAGACTTCAGTGCTCCCGGTACGTCGCTCCCTCCTCGGCCCCAGTTGTCCGCTCGGGTATCCCAAGTCTAGACCAAAACCCCAGGTTTTTAAAACCTAGAAGAACACAGCCTCATACCGGATCCCTAGTAGGAGCGCTTGTTTGCATAGGGGTTGGGTCCGTCTAGGACAGGTGTACCCCGAAATAACAGACCATCATGATGCATCCTATATTCTATGTGAACATTCATTTGTTTTGGCTTGCATGCTGACCGGCTAAATAAGAAAAGAAAAAGTGAGGAAAATCACAAAAAAAAAAGAGGGGAAAAATAAAAATTAAAAAAAAAAGAGAAAAACAAGGGAGAAAAAGACCAAAAGTGATGAAGAAATAAAGCCAGGCTCTAAAACCCGATATTTGAAAATACCCCGAAACTCTGCGAATTTTCCAAAAATAGTTATTTTCCAAAATCAAAGATGCCCGAACTACGCATACCTGATTCTCTTCTTTCGGGGCGTGATATGTAGGCAACCCACATAGGGTCCGGTCTTCCTAGTAAATATTAGGTTCTTGGCTTTGCGGGGTCTTAGCCAAATTTTGCACTTCCAGCCATCTTTTGGCCAAATAAGCCACTTTGCAAAAATAATCGCAACCATGTCTGTGTCTAATAGAGAATGTTATTGTCTCACATAATATTGGTTTAAGTTTTCTCATACAGGTGTGAATTTACTAACCGGAGTTTGAGAAGGACAGATACCCCTGGACCGCGACATTCAGGAGTTGCTTAAGGAGA
Organism: Nicotiana attenuata; assembly: GCF_001879085.1. Taxonomy (NCBI): domain Eukaryota; kingdom Viridiplantae; phylum Streptophyta; class Magnoliopsida; order Solanales; family Solanaceae; genus Nicotiana; species Nicotiana attenuata. The sequence continues at coordinate 41,090,382 of NC_031996.1, forward strand.
TTTATTTTTATTTTAAGTTATTTTGAGTATATTTTTTTTATGTCGTCTTTTACTTTCTAGTTTTGTACAATAATGTCAAGTTTTTTGTTATTTTGTAAAGGCATGGTGTAACTCAAAAATCCAAAAAAAAAAAAAGAAAAAAAAGATGTTGCATTTTATATTTCCGTTATAATACTAATTCTAGAAATGAAAAATTGAGGTTGTTTCTCCTTTAGGTAATTAATATCTAGGACTTCAAATGAATTATTTTTATGTTTCCTTTAGTATATTAGGACCAAAATTCAAAAAAAAAAGAGAATTTTCTTTTAGTACTTCTTTAAAAGCTTTCCTTAAGGTGTTAATTTCAAAACCCAAAAAGATTTTCTTTTGAGGTGTTTCTTTGGAAAATTAGTGGAAAAAAAAACTCTTTTTATTTTCATTAGAACTTTAGGATATTGTACATAGAAAATAAAAATACTTTATCTTTTGTTTATCATTAGAATTCCTGCTTTAGGCAATCAAAATTAAAAAAAAAAAGTATTTTGTATTATCTTTTTCATTGCTTGTTTCGAAATCTTGCGTCAGGATATCAAATGAAAATTCGAAATGCTTTTCTTTAATTTATTGTTCGGACTTCATTTCAGAAAAAAGAATCAAAAAATATTTTCTTCTTGTAGGATTTTTCCTTAATAATTTCCCATAGAGTGTTTGTTTCAAAAAGAGAAAAAAATATATGAGTTTATAGTGGTCATTAAGGCAAAAAAAGAAGAGAAAAAAAAGAGGAAAAGAAAAAAAAAGAGAATGTCGGTTTGTTTACTTTATTCCCGTTTTTTCACGAACTACGCTCGGTCTGATTCACGCGGGGTCGTGATATGTAGGCAATCTCCATAGGATTCGGCCGTAACTAAATGAAAAAAGGAAAAACAAGAAAAGAAAAAAAAAAGAGGAAAAAATAAGAGAGAAAAGAAAAAGAAAAGAGGGAAAGGCAAGAAACAAACAATGGAAAACACGAGGGAAGGATGAGAGGAAAGGCGTGGCAAGTAAAGGAAATGGAAAGCCGGGATGACGCATGCAACCAAGCAAAGGCATAATAGAAATGGTTAACTGCTTAGGTGCATTCACTCCTCAATGTGCAGTTATCTATCTGTTAATGCCCTAACCGCTAACAAAATTGTTGTTGATGAGTTCAGGCAAGTGGTTAGGTTGACTGGTATTCTGGCAACCCATCCCTACAACACCCGCTCTAAGGATAAGTCAAACATGGTCAACCAGGAATTGGAAACAAGCATTGTCGACCCATCTAGGGAGGAGGAAGTAGTGGACATTAATGCTATGAAGGAGGAGATGTATAAACTGAAGCAACAAATGGCCGAGATGTACCAGGCCTGGTCGAAGGGACATCCACCACCAGCCTATCCTGCTAACCCCTCTTACCTCCCACCACTAGCTCAGCCTCAAGATCCTCCACAGTGAATTCATCACCGGCTTTCCCTACTTACCAGCAGTATTACGGAACCACCTCTCAAACACCACCACCTCCACCACCCAAACAAATCCCATGCCCTCCACCACCAATCGCTCCTGTGTTCGTGGCTCCCCCACCTGCCACACTACACAGGTCTTCTAGCGAACCTTTGTTCCAAACTCATGATAACCAGTACTACCCACCCGAAGCCACTTTCAAACCACTAGAGCTATGCCCTTACACTCCCCGCCTTGATCTCTCAGCAGAAGAAGAAAAGCCTCCCAAAAACCCTGAGCAAGAGGAAATGATACGGAAGGTTAAGAGCTTAGAACAGTCATTCCGAAATATGCAGGGGCTCGGAGGACAAGTGACTGTACCTTACAAGGACCTGTGCCTGTTTCCTGATGTCCAGTTGCCAGCAGGATTCAAGTTACCCAAGTTTGACTTATATGATGGCCATGGTGATCCGGTGGCCCACTTAAGGGGGTTCTGCAGCAAGATGAGAGGAGCTGGAGGAAAGGATGAGTTATTGATGGCTTACTTTAGTCAAAGTCTAAGTGGAGCAGCTTTGGAATGGTACACACGACAGGATCATGCTCGATGGTACACTTGGGACGATCTGGCCCAAGCATTTGCATGTCATTTCCAGTATAATCTCGAAATTGTCCCGGACCGTCTGTCACTGACTAAAATTGAGAAGAAGCCCGGAGAAAGTTTCAGAGAGTATGGTTTTCGGTGGAGAGAGCATGCAGCAAGAGTCGATCCTCCAATGAAAGAGAACGAAATGGTTGATTATTTCCTTCAGGCTTTGGAGCCAACCTATTATGGTCATCTGGTGTCAGCAGTGGGAAAAACTTTCAACGAGGTCGTAAAAATGGGAAGTATGGTGGAAGAGGGTCTCAAGTCTAACAAAATTATGAGCTATTCAGCAATCAAAGCAACTACTCAGGCTATTCAGAGCGGCACTGGAGGAGCATTGGGAAAGAAGAAGAAAGAAGAGGTTGCAGTAGTGGAATCGAGAGCTTGGTCCAGAGGTCCATCACCATATTATCACCAACCTCGCCCTCACCCCCAAACCTACCCACACACCTCATATGGACCACCACAGCACTATTACCCACCTTCTGTCCCCAATTTCTCTGTCCACCATGCCCAAACATACCCCCAACCTCCTACCCACGCACAATGGCGCACACCTACTCCACAAAATACTTACTTATCTCAAAACACCTACCCACCCCCAAGAACCAACAGAAATCCCGCTGGAACCGGTTTTCGACTCAATCCCGCGTTTAAGAATGATAGGTTGCAAAAGAAGAAGACTTTCACTCCCTTGGGTGAATCCTACACTAGCCTGTACCACAGATTGAGACAGTTAGGCATGCTGAATCCGATTGAACCCAAATTGCCAAATCCTCCCCCAAGGAATCTGGACCACTCTGTGAGTTGTGAATATTGCTCAGGTGCGTCGGGACATGACACAGAAAAATGTTGGCACTTGAAAACGGCCATCCAAGA
>NC_031996.1:41094893-41095589 GCF_001879085.1 Nicotiana attenuata
TGTTATCTTAAATGTTAATGAAATTGCAACTTTTCCCTCTTTTTTTCATTTCCTTGATTAGTTTTTCATTTTTGTTCTTTTCTTTTCTTTTCTTGTACTAGCCCTTTTTATGCTGGTTTCAGTGATGTGTCATGCATGAGGAGTCTTCAGCCCAGTCTTAAAAGCCAATCTAACTCAGACATAATAATACAAGAAGTTGAGTGTGATGACGAAATAGAATATGATGATGAGGAAGCTTTTGAGGAAATCAGTAAAGAATTAAGCCACTTTGAAGAAAAACCCAAACCTAATCTGAATGACACAAAGGCAATCAACTTAGGGGATTAGGAGAATGTGCGGGAAACGAAAATAAGTGTCCATTTGGAACCACAGCTCAGAGAAGAGATAATTAAAGCACTTTTTTGAGTATAAAGATGTTTTTGCATGGTCATATGACGACATGCCAGGTTTAAGCACCAATTTGGTGGTCCACAAATTGCCCACTGACCCAGCATGCCCTCCTGTCAAGCAGAAGCTAAGGAAGTTTAAAACAGACATTAGTGTAAAAATCAAAGAAGAGGTCACCAAACAGTTTGAGGCAAAGGTCATCCGGGTCTCGCGGTATCCCACCTGGTTAGCCAATGTTGTGCCTGTGCCAAAGAAGGATGGAAAGACCAGAGTGTTCGTAGATTACCGTGACCTCAATAAGGCAAGTCC
>NC_031996.1:41095689-41099554 GCF_001879085.1 Nicotiana attenuata
AATGAGTACGAGCAGATTCGATTTTAGTATGTTGGAAGGATAATATCGAGCTTCGACTCGGAAATTTGATGGAGCATTTGCCAAAGGAGAAGTGGTTTCATGAATGGTTGATCGGAGGAATGGTGATAATTTGCCGCGTGTTTTAGTTATCAGTTGCAGTATATGTAAAAGTATTGGAAGGAAACTTTAGTTGTTAAGAGGTTTTCTACCGGTATTCGGGCGTTGTGTGCAGTTGCTGTGAATGGGAGTTATCGCTACATGTGTTTGGGTTATGTGGAATATCATATGATTGCACCTGAGGTTGCAAGTATGGGTTATTACAGCTGGTTCGGGCTTATTCTGAATATAGATGTGAGGTTCTGGTCTTGTGGATGATTTTGGAAAGTGGAATGTGGTTCTATGGTTTATAGACTAGATGGATTGTGAAATTTCAGCTATGTTATGTTATCGTACCTATGAGAGATAGGGTGACGTGGGATCACCCCCGGGTATATGCTTGGTAAGGTCATTCAGCTATTGGTTGGCTTCTAGGACAACCCTGGGTACGCTCGAGGACGAGCGTTTGTTTAAGTTGGGGAGGATGTGACTACCCGACCCGTCGTCTCATGAGTTACCGCTCCGTTTCCCCCATTTTTATGCTTCTTCATGTTTCGTTATCGGTATGTGGTGTGTTAGAATTGATTTGGATTGGTTCTGATAAGAAATGAGACACATAGTCTCTTTAAGGAAGGCTTAAGTTGGAAAAGTCAACCGAATATTGACTATTGAGTTAGAGGGCTCGGATGTGATTTCCGGTGATTCGGTTAGCTTCGGGGGATGATTTGTGACTTAGGAGTGTGATCAGAATTGATTTTGGAGGTCCGGTGTAGAATTAGGCTTGAATTGGCGAAGTTAGTATTTTGGCGAATTCCGGTTGATAGGTGAGATTTTGATCCGAGGGTCGGAATGGAATTCCGAGAGTCGCAGTAGCTTCGTTAGGTGATTATGGATGTGTGTGCAAAATTTCAGGTCATTCGGAGGTGTTTTGGTAGGATTTTTGATCGAATGCGTGTTTCGGAAGTTTTGGAAGAACTTAGGCTTTAATTCGATGAGAAATGATGGTTTTAGTGTTGTTTGAGGTGTTTTAATGATTGGAACAAGTTTGAATGATGTTATAGGAGGTGTTGGTATTTTTGGTTGAGGTCCCGGGGGCCTCGGGGTGATTTCGGATGGCTAACGGGAAGTTTGGAGTTATAAAATGCAGCAGAAAAATTGCAGGGTATTTTTGTTCTATGCGATCGCACAGGGTGTCATGCGATCGCATAGAAGGAATTTGAGGGTTGTTTGGTTGTTCAATGCGATCGCGGAGTGTGGCTTGCGATCGCATAGAGTAAAGGCATTGTGCTATGCGATCGCAGGGAGGTCTATGCGATCGCATAGGGTTAAAAATTGGGGGCAGAAATTTGTTCTATGCGATCGCAGGGGCTTGATTGCGATCGCATAGAGTTAGCTACAGTGACCTGGGCAGAATGTTTTAAAACATTTCATCCGCGATTTTGGGGCTCACTCACTCCATTGTTGGTCTTTTTGAGAGCTTTTTGAAGGAAAATGAAGAGGGATTCAAGGAGAACCGATTGGAGGTAAGATTTTTGAACTTAAAACTCGTTCTTATCGTGAAATCCGTCTAGAAATTTATGGAAATTAAGCCAAAAGTGGAAGAACTAGGGCTTGAGTTTTGGGATTTTTAAATTGGAATTTGAAGGGCCATTTGAGGTCAGATTTGGGAGTTCTTGGTATGTATGAACTCGTGGCGAGATGAGGAATCCACTGATGTGAATTTTATAATTTTTTGAGAAGTGGGCCCGGGGCTCGGGTTTTGCTAGTTTCGAGATTTCAGTTATTTTTCGATTGTTTTCGCTTGGGTATTGTTCCTATAGCATAATGTGGCGTATTCGTTGTGGTTTTGGTCAGATTCGACGCACGAGGAGGTTGATTTGAGAAGCAAAGGCATAGCAAGCTAGGATTTTGGCCGGCTTGAGGTTAGTAATAAATGTAAATGCTGTGTTGAGGGTTTGAAACCCCGAATTTGCACAATGTAGTGCTATGTGAGGTGACTTGCACGCTGGATAACGGGCATGGGGTAAAGCACCATCGGGGATTGTGACTTGGTCCGTCGCGCTTAATAAAATTACTACCTAATTGATTGTAGTCTTTATTGATGATATTCTGGTGTACTCCCGCAGCCAGGAGGAGCACGAGCAGCACCTCAGAGTGGTTCTTCAGACTCTGAAGGATAGTCAGTTGTATGCGAAGTTCTCGAAGTGCGAGTTCTGGTTGAGTTCGGTTGCATTTCTGGGTCATGTTGTATCAGCAGAGGGTATTCAGGTGGACCCGAAGAAGATTGAGGCAGTCAAGAATTGGCCTCGACCAGCATCAGCTACAGATATTCGGAGTTTCTTGGGGTTAGCAGGTTACTACCGCCGGTTCGTGGAGGGGTTTTCATCTATTGCAGCCCCGATGACCAGATTGACCCAGAGGGTGCCCAGTTCAGATGGTCGGATGAGTGTGAGGCGAGCTTTCAGAAGCTCAAGACAGCTCTGACTACGGCACCGATATTGGTTTTGCCCACAGGCTCAGGACCTTATACAGTTTATTGTGATGTTTCTCGTATTGGGCTTGGCGCAGTATTGATGCAGGATGGCAGGGTCATAGATTATGCTTCGAGGCAGTTGAAGATTCACGAGAAGAATTACCCAGTCCATGATGGAGGCATTACTTATATGGTGTGACGTGTGAGGTGTACACGGATCACAAGAGTTTGCAATACTTGTTCAAGCAGAAAGAGTTGAACTTGAGGCAGCGGAGGTGGTTGGAGCTATTGGAGGATTATGATGTTACTATTTTGTACCACCCGGGGAGAGCTAATGTGGTGGCCGATGCATTGAGTAGGAAGTCCGCCAGCATGGGTAGTCTTGCTTATATTCCGGTCAGCCAGAGACCGCTTGCTTTGGATATTCAGGCCTTGGCCAATCGATTTGTGAGGTTGGACATTTCTGAGCCTAGCCGAGTATTAGCTTGCACGGTTGCTCGATCTTCATTATTGGAGCGTATCCGTGATCGGCAGTTTGATGATCCTCATTTATGTGTCCTGAGAGACACTGTGCAGCGTGGAGGTGCCACGAAGGTGACTTTAGATGCGGATGGTGTTTTGAGGTTGCAGGGGCGAGTATGTGTGCCCAATGTTGATGGTATTCGAGAGTTGATCTTAGCGGAGGCCCATGGTTCTCGGTATTCTATTCACTCGGGCGCCGCGAAGATGTATCAGGACTTGTGGCAGCATTACTGGTGGCGTAGGATGAAGAAGGACATTGTTGCATATGTGGCTTGATGTTTGAATTGTCAGCAGGTCAAGTATGAGCATCAGAGGCCTGGTGGTGTGTTTCAGAGGATTGAGCTTCCCGAGTGGAAGTGGGAGACTATGGATTTCGTTACTGGACTTCCGATGACTCGGAAGAAGTTTGATGCTATTTGGGTCATTGTTGATAGGCTGACCAAGTCAGCGCATTTTATTCCTGTTGCAGCCACCTATTCATCGGAGAGGTTAGCTGAGATCTACATCCGAGAGATTGTTCGCCTTCATGGGGTGCCGGTATCTATTATTTCGGATCGGGGTACGCAGTTTACCTCGCGCTTCTGGAGGGCAGTTCAGCAGGAGTTGGGCACCCAGGTTCAGTTGAGCACAGCGTTCCATCCTCAGACGGACGGCTAGTCCGAGAGGACCTATTTAGGATATTGAAGGATATGCTCCGAGCCTGTGTCATTGATTTCGGAGGCTCGTGGGACCAGTTCTTACCTTTAGCAGAGTTCGCCTACAACAACAGCTACC
>NC_031996.1:41102379-41104520 GCF_001879085.1 Nicotiana attenuata
TATTTATGCACGAAGGTACATTCCGTGCTCTGAATTGATTATATTTGCACGAAGGGTCATTCCGTGCCATGAGATGAGAGCTATGTGAGGGAAAGCACGAAGGGTGATGCCGTGCATTTTATTTGATTGCTTTGGGTGAGATTGAGAGTAAAAGCACGAAGGGTGATGCCGTGCAACTATTGAATTTCTTATTCTTTGATAATTATTGTTGTGCCATGTTTCTTAATTACGCTGATGAACTTTATATCCAATTTGTACTTTCCCCATAGCATGTTTCCCTCCCTTTTAACTGTTTAGTTTCGGTATTTTCTTTCCTTTTATTGCATATTTGTATATAAAAATTTGTACAGGTTGGTTTGGTAGTCCTGTCTAGCCTCGTCACTACTTCGCCGGGGTTAGGCCAGACACTTACCAGCACATGGGGTCGGTTGTGCTGATGCTACACTCTGTGCATTTCTTTGTGCACAGATCTAGGAGCAGCTTTTGGACAGCAGCAGTAGGATTCTTATCCGGGAGCTATCTTCAGTCCAGGGACTCTCGAGGTAGCCTAGCTGGCGTTCGCAGGCCGAAGTCCCTTTCCTTATTTCAGTTTGTTTTCATTGTACCGAAACAGACATGTGTATTTCTTTCATTCAGACTTGTTGTAGTATTCTATAGTAGTCCGTGAGCTAGTGACACCAGATTTTGGATAGGGATGTGTTTCAAACTTCCGCATTTTTATATCTTTTTGTTAAACTTAAAGTCTTCCGCATTTCTTTAACTGTTGTTAGTATATTATATTGTTGAGGTTGAATAGCGAATGTTTAATGTATGGCTGGCCTAGCTCCGTTAGTAGGCGCCATCACGACGCCCGATGGTGGAAAAAATTCGGGTCGTGACACATATTTAATTGTCATTTATTCTTATTCTGGTGTGACTTTATTATAACTGTTTTTAATGTTTACTGTATTATGCTATTGGTTCACGTTGTTGTATTTATAGCTTTGCTTTGTATTTATTTAGGATTTCTTATCCTCAGACTTTATTTATATTTATTACTTTTTGAGTTGGAAGTACTCACAATACTCCCTGCACCTTGTGTGCAGATTCAGGTGTACCCACTGAGGCTGAGTGAGATCTATCTCTGCCTAGCATCACATTCGGGAGATTCAAGGTCTGCAAATTGGTGTTCGCAGTCCTGATCTTCCTTCTATTTTATTTATCTGTTTTCCACATTTCTAGAGAAACATTATGTAGTAGGTTAATACTCATGCATTAGAGGCTCAGACTTGTGACACCAAATCTGTGGGCTATTTAGTATTTTATTTTGGGGTTTTTCGGATGTTAGAAATTATTTCAGAGATTCCGCACTTAAATTGTTATTTTTCTTGTGAATATTTATTTATCCATCTAGGTTATTTGGTTAAGGTTGTGTAAATGGTCGGGCTTGCCTAGCAGTGTGTTGGGCGCCATCACGACCGGGGTTTGGGTCGTGACAAAATGTTGACCAAAGTCAACTTTAATCATATTAATATCAAAAGTTATCATTTTTCACACAGAATTCATACTTAGGCTTTTCGGCTACGCACCCGGACTGCGCACGCAAATCGAGGCGACTAAAAATGAGGTTTTCAAGGCCTCGGAAGCACGGAATGAATGAGAAGATAGGTGATGACCCTTTGGGTCGTCACATGCAATTCATGTTTTCCAATTACACATGAGTTTTGGTGCCGAAGTGACAAAAAGAACGGTGTAGAGATAATTTTATCCATGGTTATTAAACTTTTGTGTTTGTTACCTAAAAGTCACTTTTTTTTTGTTACATAAAAATCATCCAACTTTATGTCCATTATGCAAAAGTCACTTTTCTTTCTTTTGTTACACAAAAATTATTTTACTTTGCTCTAGTTATCATAAAAGTCACATTTTTACTTGAAAGGTCTATTATACCCTTGATATTATATAAACTTTCATATTTATGTAATACCTTCTATATTATATAATATATAATATATTTTTACCTATATATTTTTATTTATAAATAAAATAACTTAATATTATTTTATTTATTATTTTTTATTATATATTCGTAACTTTAATTTTCTAGATATATTAGTAGCGTTATAAAATAACTTTTTTTCAGCAATTCCTTTTTCTGAATT
>NC_031996.1:41107102-41108280 GCF_001879085.1 Nicotiana attenuata
GCAATCGTTTTAAAACTAAAATAAATATTTATTTATAATTAAAAAATTATATATTTATCTCATATTAGTAAAGAAAAGTAGTTGATAATGATATTAAATAAAGTTACAAGTTAATGAAAATTCACATAAAACGTAATAGGACTATATATTAGATTAAAAAAAATAGCAAAATTATGTTAAATTATGAGAAATTTACTATTAGAAATGAAAAGAAAAGAATATTTAAATTTGAGATTAGAAAGTTCTTAAAACGATGATGTGAATGCTCAAATTATGGATAATACCGCGAAATTGAAGTCTTGTTTATGAAAAATAAAACAATAAAAAAATTTAAATTACAAAATAATTTCTAATATAGGTAATTGTGCAAAAATTATATTTGTATCTCAAAACTTAAAAAGAAAGAAAATTTATGTAAAGAAATAAAATGCAGTGAAAATATTACTATAACATTAGATATAATATGTTCAAACAATTAAGAAAAAAAAAATTTATGATTAAGATCTGAATTGAGTGCAGTTAGTTTGAGTTTGAAACCATATCATAATTTTTTGGAAATGCAGTCCTATTTAGAAAATAGAATGATAAGAATTATTTGAATTTGAGATAAGTATTTTTTTTGTTTTTGCAAATATTACGTAAAGAACTAAAATGACAGTAAAAATGTTACTACAATATTTAGAAATAATGTGTTCAAATAATTAAGAATTTTTTTTCTATGATTAAATAAAAATTTTAAAAATACGAAATAAATTTCTAATATTGGTAATCTTACTAATAAAAATTAAATGTCTAGCTCAGCTCTAAGCCTAGGATAGGACCTTGTCCAGGAACCAACTTCTTTCTATTTTAGTATAACGGAGTCTCAGTAAACCGTTTATATTATAGCTAAAAACGAAAGAAAATTTAACTGCAACTAATACAAAATTAATTATAAGAGAACTCAATACATTTGGAACATGATAATCGAATAACTTATGTAATGTTTTAGACTAATTAAAAGTTACAATTTAAAGCGAAATATGATATTATTTTGGTTATAGGTAAAACATCATTATAAAAACAAAATAAAATTTATAGTAGGGAAGAGAATGTATTAAAAAAAATAGAGGTAGTGTGAGGATACTTATACATTAAATTAATTTAAAAATAGAGAAAATAAAATAATTAATTTATAT
>NC_031996.1:41110059-41158835 GCF_001879085.1 Nicotiana attenuata
TGACAATGTAATAATAGTAGGTATTGAATAATATAAAATCAAATAAAGAATAAATAGAGAAAAAAAATAAAAATTCAGATTTTTTATCATAGGAAAAAGGGTAAAACTTATTTAAATTTGAGATGAGAAAGTTTTTTATATCATGATAAGAAAAGTCATAATATAAGTGTCACGACCTGGATTTCCCACCCTCGAGGGTCGTGATGGCGCCTACTAATAGGAGCTAGGCAAGCCAACTTAATTAGCAATTTCATTAAACCCCTGTTCTTTTTATTTTTACAATTAACAGCATTAAATAAAGACGACGAAATTAAAATATAAGCGGAACACTTAAACGTAGATAGATGATCGATAATACAGAAGTTCCAACACATATATCTCTACCCCGGGACTGGAGTCACATACTCATGAACATCTAAGGAGTACTACATACAAAGTATGAAAAGAAACATAATCTGTTTATCTCGGGTACAATGAGATGACAGCCAAATGTAAAGATAGAAGGGAGACGCCGGGTCTGCGGACGCCTGCAAGCTACCTCGGGTCTCTCTGGACTGAAGGTTCGCCCCCGTGCTAATGCTGTTGCTGCTGCTCAATACCTGGACCTGTGCAAAAATGCACAGAGTGTAGTATCAGCACAACCGACCCCATGTGCTGGTAAGTGCCTGGCCTAACCCCGGCGAAGTAGTGACGAGGCTAGACAGGACCTACCAAAAACAACCTGTGCAGGCATATATGTATATGCAAGCACAATGAAATAACAGCAGAAAATACTAGCTAAGGCGGGGAGGGGACCGGCTTAGGGGAAATACAGATGGAGGCAACTTATCAGAAGTAAACACGAAACTACACCAGATCTCATAATCTACATATGTGGTCGGCGTGCCACACAATCCCATTTCATAATATATAAGTGGTCGGCGTGCCACACGATCCCATTTCATAATACATAAGTGGTCGGCGTGCCACACGATCCCATTTCCTAATATATAAGTGGTCGGCGTGCCACACGATCCCATTTCATAATATATAAGTGGTCGGCGTGCCACACGATCCCATTTCATAATATATAAGGATTTCCCGGCAAGGGAACAAGTATCAATTCAACCATCCCGGCAAGGGAGAATACAAATAAACAGTTAATTCCCGGCAAGGGAGCAATAACAATAACTTACACGTCCCGGCAAGGGAGTAATTACATCTCTTCCTCTTTCGTTCATTTCTTATGTCTTAATCGTGTCATATTTCGAGCCAACGCTCCAAGGAGTTTACAAATCATATTTTCTCTTCGTGTTGTTCACATTATATCGAGTCCATCAATTAAACAAGGAAGGGTCACTACAAGATCCCAAATAAGCACAAGCAAGGACTCACGGTCATGCTAGACACCGGTGTATAGATACTCGTCACCATGCCTATACACCGTACTCAACATTTAGCAATTAGCAAATAATACTCTAATCCTATTCCCTCAAACCAAAGTTAGATCAAACACTTACCTCAAACGCTCCAAACTCAACTCAAGCCTCTAGTATCGCTTTACCCTTCGAATTCACCACCAAACCGCTCGAATCTAGTCACGAATACTTGAGTGTTTCAACAAATGCTAATCTAATAAATTTGAATGCATGAAAAGTAAATTTCCCAAAGTTTTACTCAAAATTTTCCAAAACGCCCCCGGGCCCACGTGGTCAAAACCCGAGGTTCGAACCAAAACCCGATTACCCATTCCCCCATGAACTAAAATATGTAAGTTATTTTGGAATCGGACCACGAATTGAGGTCCAAAACCCCCAAATTTAGAAACCCTAGTTCTACCCTAAATTCCCAAATTTCCCCATTAAAATCTTGGTTTTGAAGTTGAAATTATGTTTAAAGATGTTAAGGAGTAAAGAAAATAAGTTAGGAATCACTTACCAATCGTTTTGAAGAAGAAGAAGAATCGTTTGGAAAATCGCCCCTTATGTTTTGGGTTTTGAAAAAGTGAAAAATGACTGAAAATCCCGACTTTATATACTTTACTGAAGGCTGGCGCCGACCGCACAAGAATGCACCGCGGCCGCGCCGAGGAAGGGAAGAAAAATGACTCTCTGAACCTACCCAGCGCGGACCGCACTAATTTGGTGCGCGGCCGCGCTGGTTGACCAGGAATCCACTGGCCCTCTGAACCTAGCCACGCGGACCGCGCAAAAATGCACCACGGCCGCGCGGCTTCCAGAGCGGACCGCGCAAATATGACCGCGGCCGCGCTGGGGGCCTGCAACACCTGGACCTGCAAGTTTCTGATACTTTTAAGCCTAAGACCCTCCCGGGACCCACTCAAAACTCACCTGAGCCCTCGGGGCTCCAAACCAAACATGCACATAACTCCAAAAATATCCTACGGACTCCTCCGTGCGATCAAATCGCCAAAACAACATCAAATTAGGCCTCAAGACCCATGATTTCCTTCCAATTTCCATGAAACATAAAATTTTACTGCTTCTAGCTCAAAACGCGTCAAATGACGTCCAAATCTAACCAAACTTCACAGCAATTGCTTAACTCATATTTAAGACTTGTGCCGGGCGTCGGAACCAAAATACGAGCCCAACAGCACAGTCTTCTAAACAAATAACACTTTCCAATTCTTTAATTATTTTCAGAAAAATAATTTCACGTAAAAATTCATCCCTCGGACTCGGGACCTCGGAATTTGATTCCGGGCACACCCCCAAGTCCCATATTGTCCTACGTACCCTCCGGGACTGTCGAATCACGAGTCCGGGTCCGTTTGCTCAAAACGTTGACCGAAGTCAAACTTAATCAATTAAAACATCAAAATTTTATTATCTTTCTCGCAAATTCATATTTAAACGTTCCGGCTACGCGCCCGGACTTCACACACAAATTCGAGGCAACCCCCAAGTGAGGTTCTCACGGTCTCAGAAATACAGAGTGAGTAGGAATACAGGTGATAACCCCTTTGGGTCGTCACAATAAGTCCACATAACTCAAGTCTAATAGTAAAATCAAAAACTAAAAATATTGAACAATAAAAATAAATTAGAGATTTAAGGACATTTATAAATCATAAGTTTAGAAAATAATATAAAGGAAATATACAATACTTAAAAATATTATTAAATTTTAAATAATTTAAAATTTTTGAGCAATCGTTTTAAAACAAAATAAATATTTATTTATAATTAAAAAATTATATATTTATCTTATATTAGTAAAGAAAAGTAGTTGATAATGATATTAAATAAAGTTACAAGTTAATGAAAATTCACANGAGAAAGTTTACATTAGAAATGAAAAGAAAAGAATATTTAAATTTGAGATTAGAAAGTTCTTAAAACGATGATGTGAATGCTCAAATTACGGATAATACCGCGAAATTGAAGTCTTGTTTATGAAAAATAAAACAATAAAAAAAAATTTTAATTACAAAATAATTTCTAATATAGGTAATTGTACAAAAATTATATTTGTATCTCAAAACTAAAAAAGAAAGAAAATTTACGTAAAGAAATATAATGCAGTGAAAATATTACTATAACATTAGATATAATATGTTCAAACAATTAAGAAAAAATAATTCTATGATTAAAATCTGAATTGAGTGCAGTTAGTTTGAGTTTGAAATCATAGCATAATTTTTTGAAAATACAGTCCAATTTAGAAAATAGAATGATAAGAATTATTTGAATTTGAGATAAGTATTTTTTTTGTTTTTGCAAATATTACGTAGGGAAGAGAATGTATTAAAAAAAATAGAGGTAGTGTGAGGATACTTATACTTTAAATTAATTTAAAATAGAGAAAATAAAATAATTAATTTATATTTAAAATATTACTGATAAATTTAAATGATTAAAATATTATGAATAAGAGGATAAAAGCATACAAATATATCAAATTTCAAGAATAAAATATTTATTTTTATTAAATACTATTAAAAGAATAATAAGCAAGACATTAATTTAATTATAAGCTAATAAAAAGTTATATGATAGTATAATAATATTAAATATTAAATAATACAATAACTATAAGAAAAGAACAAAAAAAAAAAGAATTTACGTAAAAATGATGTGATAAAATAAGACATATTTGACTTCCAGATAAAAATAAAGTGATAGTAAGAATTTTGTTAAAGTAATATGGTCTAATGTGCTCGAACAAGACAGATCACAATATGATATGCAGTATTCTTTAATATCGATGGCGGAACAAAATACAAGTACTAAAATAAAGGGGTTAGGTTGCTACAAATATATATTAAAAAGATTGGTTGTCTACTACGAGAATTCATATCCTACTTCATAATTAAATTCTCATGTTATATAATTTTTATCTGAGAGGCTTATATTTTAAGGTTATTTGTACATGATTCAAACAACCTTTCGCAATTTGAAATGGTTTGTCCGCGCATCGCGCGGGTACTAATACTAGTATTAGTAAAAGAAAAGACTTGTAGCGAAAAAGATTTTGAGGAGAAATTTTGAACTAATGTCTTATAGATCCACAAGACACACAAATGTCAAGCATAAATTATAGGGAAATTACCAGCTATGTCCATTTATAAGTAGCTCACTACAAAATTGGCCAATTGATAAAATATTACTAATATTAGCCAAATTAGCCAATTAGCTATTTGTAGCAAAAAATATCACATTTTTGCTTTGTTTTGAATGGGTGTTATTATAATAGATTGGGCACAACTTAAGGAGCTTGAATCTCAGTTTTGGGATGATTTGGTGAAGTTTTGAGGTGGTTTGAATTGAAAATTCGAAGTAAAAGCTGAACATGAAAAAAAAATGATATGTGTATCACACTGTGTATCATTTGTGTATCACATATGTATCATTTGTGTATCATATGTACATCCATGTATACCTGTGTGTGAGATACATGCGTGATTCATGTTTGATACATGTGTCGCAGAAGACTTTTTTTGAACTCGATTTAATTACGAATTTTGATGCAAAACTAGCCCAAATCACCTCCAATCTTCCTCAAATTTTGTATATTGACTTATTTATATATTTTCAATGAATTTCAACTATACCCATTGAAAAAGTTCCTTTTTTGTTTAGATTTTTGGAATATTGTATAGATTTTTGTATTTGATCACCTTATTTGCTACTCCGTCCATGAAATTTCCTTTCCGTCTTGTATCTAATGTTGCTAATCACGCTTAAAAATATGGAAGGTGATTTTTGCATGTGATTCTTTGAGAGAAAGAACCCTATTATTTGGTTTTTCAATTTTTGTTGGCTAGTTTTGGTAAGTCTATGACTAATGGCTAGAGGTTGGTAAGTTGAGATTTATTTGGGACATTTATGTAAGTAAATTATAAAGACTGTCTTTTATCCATTCAAGTCGGTAGCTTCATCATTTCTTCGTTATAAACACTATTTCTTGTATCACTCTGTTTGATAAGAACCTACCTTCTTTGCAATTCAATAATTTGTCCAGCAAAAGATATTTTGTCCCTTTTTAGAATACTAACAAATATACATAAGAATATAAACTAATTGAGCATAAATAGATAGGACAGAAAGAAAAAAAAAATGAAAGAGCTTTTCCAATATAGCAGTGCAAAGTCGAATCAATGACGAATTTTTGAGCAATTGCACGCTGCCTTATGTAGAAAAAGATGCTATTGTTCAAAATATTTCAAGAAATGAAACCTCGTTTAGTACAATTCTGATAATGTAATAACATTGTGCTCATTCGTAGAATAGTATTTTTGTGAACTATTCGTGTACTTACTTCTTTATATTTTAAGAAAATCATGGCTCCACCGTAGTTATAGGATTATGCTACGTTAATCTTTTAACTTACCAGAGCTTTAAACCCCTTGTTAAGTACATAAAAGATTGCAATAAGTGAAAGATACGCCAAGTAAACAAACAAGAAAGGAAGCCCCAAACAAGAAATTTATTTCAACCAAAGAGGAGGGGAAACACAAGACAACGCGTGGACATGTCTACACATGAAAAACATCTCAGCGACAAAATGAACTCCAATGGGCCAAACTATTCTGAAGCAGACCCATTGGGCTTGCCCACAACAAAACGCCGAGCATGTTGTCCAAGCCCAGTCTTCTTTTTACAACCATCAAGAGAAACTGATAACTCATAAGGAGGTGCATCAGAAGCCAACCATTGTTCGACATAGAATATGGATTGGCTACAAGTTTTGTGTGGCCCAGTAAAAGTAGTCTCAACAAAATCCAAGAACCAACCGTGGTGCTCACCTGATCCATCAGAAGTAACATTAAGCCTGCAAATTGGTGGGCTCAAACATTGGCCTCTACCAGTGAAGATGTCCATATTACCCCTTTCGTAGTAATCATAATTTGGGCCCATTAAACCCCATTTCTCTAGATCTGGAATATATACTACTGATTTTCCTTTAGCATCGCCAAGTGTAACGCTGATTTTGGAGTCTGTTCCTCCCTTTATGATTGATCCAGTTTTAACATACAATGTGTATACACAGTCTTCCTGCATCACCAAAATATCCGTAAGACATCATCTTCCGAAGATTGCCAAAGTTTAAGTATAATATACACTGAGTATCAGTATATTTAATACTACTATGTTATTGCAGGTTAATTACCATTTTTATCATAAAATCTACCTAGAATTATCTTACAAGTGACCTGATTGTAACTTATAGTTATTACAAACGTAACCTAAAGTCATGGCATAGAAAGTTCCTATTGACAAGGAGGAGTAAAGTACAAATTCTCGTTCCTCCTCTTCTAAGAATGAAATCCGTCAAGCTAATCAAATACTTTGATGTGACGTTCCTTTGTCAAACTAAGTTTTCAATTATAACGTTAACATTTTCCTCTATGACTATCACAGTTAATAAAAAGAATATCTTTACAGGATGTTGTTTATGAATGTACATATTCAGATCTCAAGCAGGGGCTGATCTAGGGTGTAAGATACGGGTTCCCGGGAACCCAGTAACTTTTGCGTAGACCCTGTATTTTTGTTAAAAAAATTATTAAATATCTATAAATATCTATTTGTGAACCCAGTTATTATTGTATATTAATTTGAAATTGCGACAGGAACCCATAAACTTAAAATCCTGGATCCGCATTTTCAAGCATATGCTTCACTAGAGAATGAAAAGAAGCAGGTAAATAAGTACTGGTTCGAAAGGTTATATGAGTGTGTTGATTTAAAAATGACGAGCAAGGCAAGCAAAAAGGGACATAATCATCATATATAATAAAGCATAATCACATTATACTGGAACCTGGATGATGCAATAAATTAGTAGTAATAATTACAAAAGCAACATATGATCTGTAATCATAGTAGAGTTTGACGAATTACGGTCAACATAAAATTAATGAAACTCAATCCTAAAGTTGGATCAGGTTGATCTTTAAGACTTCAGCTGGAATCAAGCTAAAAGCATAAAGTATAGTGAAATCAAGAAATACATAACGGACTTACAGAAGAATCAGCTGCAACAGCTGAAAGAAAAAAAGTGAAAACAACAGCAAAGAGGAAGTGGCGATTCGTCATCATTTCTTTCTTTCTTTTGAGATTTTCCAAACTTGGCTTCGTCTAATTAAACTAGCACCCTTCATTATAAAGGAAATATTGGGCCCAGTCATTACTGATCTGTAGGCGCACCACACCCCCTTCATTAATTAACTCAAATAGTCGCACGCATAATCTCTTAAACTAAAAATGGCAGCAACATATATATAATATTCGTGTATAATTTTGTATAATTCATATATTATGTATACAAGCTAGGGAAAGTAAATATTGATCAGGCCAGCTATTTGAGTCAACAACTTTTAAAATAAAGTTAAATTGCTTTTCTCTTCTTTTTATTTATATCATTTCTTTTATTAAAAAGAAAATAATATATGTAAATGGTCGATCCGGAATCCACTCTTCTCTATCTTTCTCTAATATTTTTGTTCTTCTTTTTCATTGACTTCAGATATTCAAGCTATTCTCCAATTTCAACAATTAAATTCACATTTATTATTAGAAGATTATCATTGTACTGTACCAGTTAATAAACAGTTCATTGGTTTTCTTTTTCTCCGGGTTTATCGGTTACCTATATATGCCTTTTGTTTTCCCATTTGATATAATTATTTTCTTTAATCTATTTGTTGGGAACGTGGAGCGCAGAACTGGATATTGTATTTGCTAAGAAAAAAAAAGCTAATGGGACCAGAGCCCTAAAATAATAAATACACATAATGAGCAACGACAATAATAATTATAACCAGTAAATATATATGGGTGTATAATCTAATGTCTACATTACTTTCTGAAAATTAGGCTATTCGGGAGGGTCTCGTCTCTACTGCAGGTTTAAAGAATATGCCACGAGAGGCATGAGATGATAATGTTATTCATCAACTTGGCAAATTTTCTAGTTTATTGCTGTCACACATGGGCATTGGCAGATTTATTTGGACCATGCTTAAAGACTGTTTAAGTGTTCACCTACTCAATCTGAATATAATTTATTTAAGAATGGATGATGATTCACGTATGAGGGGATAAGAACGAGCACCACGTGACAGTCATCTAAGATCGACACTGTTATCATGCTAATTATTCTATTCTTTTTTATAATAAAAAATTGATTAGGAATATCAACTGACATCACCCTCATATTGAATCAGAGATATTTTCCCCTAATGGAAGGGATACTTGAGTTTTTCAGGACAGAATTACAGAGAGAAAAAAAAGAAAAAAGAAATAAGTATAGGAATCAGCTATATGTATATCGGCGTATAATGCTTGTATGTTGAACAGTTGAAGCATATAATAAAGAAGAAAACAGATTGTGGAAGCTCATTGGTTGGAAAATTACATCTTGGGAAAAAGAAGATTTTGGAAAACAATCCAAAGAAAGGTGCTGTTTCGAAAACTTGGTCCGAAATAATAATATCATTATTATTATTTATTTTTTTAAAGGAAAAACATCAATTTGGGTTCTTGTCTTATTCTCCGTAGTATATTTGTTGATTGATTTTCACCTGTTTTTACATTTAAGCATGGCTAAACTTCTATGAAAAATTTTCGAGAACTTCTATAAAAAAAAAGTCAAAACGATTTTAGGTTCTATTATTGCTGGTGATGACGGTGAGTTGGTGACAATGTCAGTCCTTTATTTGGTTAGTAGAATGCCCTGACCTCTGTTATTTAATGTAACTTCTCCTCATCTAAACTTTAAGTACCAAAAGAAGGGGGAAAATAGAAAAAGAATCGATGTAGGAAACAGAGACCGTCCCTTTAGAGCAATTTCAGTTAATCACGACTTCTGTTGTTTTCGTTCAGTTACCTTAATAAAAACTAATAACAAAAGTTTCAACCTTTAAGTTAATCGTGCAAATTTATATTCAAAATTAACATCAAATTCGTCTTATTAAACGTAAAATAAACAAGGGAAGCTGATGATAAGCATATGCACCACATATTTCAGAATTAGAGCTGTTAATGCTATGTACAAACTGTACAAGCAACACTGATCACAGGTTGGATGAAATGAAGAGACGCATCATCGCTAGGGTCTCTGGCATGACATTGTATGTGCAACATATTCATCTGAAAAGAGGTGGGAAAAAGGAAAGAGATTGAAGTAGGAACATTCAAAATCATCACCATACCAAAATACTGAAAAACCCGAAAAAAGAAAAGAAAAACGACACCATGCCCCATTCACTCTTAGTATCTGAAAATGATAAAGCATACAATTTTGGAATGCAGTTGGGGTCTCTTATGCCCCTGGCTTTAGAATGCAGACACAAGCCGAAGCAGAAAGACCTCTTTTTTGGGTACAGCAAACAGCAAAAAAAAAAAAAAAAAAAAAAACCAACGACATCAAAAGCCTTACAAGGTCACCTAAAAATTTATCTAATGGAGGTCATTTCTGATTTATGGTTAGCATATAGTCTAAGCTTGAAATAACTCACAGAACTATAGACGTCAAATAAGGAAGTTTACCTCTTAATTCAGTTGCTGCTGCTACCAAGATCAAAGTCCATGGTGTAATCATATTCAATTGTCGGAATGACGGAAGCCATAAATTTCAAGAATAGGAAAAGGTACCTGTCAATTGGGGTGCTTAAGATCAATGTTCCAGAGAAGAGATAAAAACTTTTATCATAAAACCTCATGCAAATATACAAAAAATTCAAATGAATTATTTTTACGCCTATTTTTAATCTAGTAAAACGAATTTCTGTATCATAATGCTTTACTTTTTAAATGAAAAATCTAATGGGGCTGAAGATTTGTATGTGTCCAATTTATTCAAACGAAACAGCATGTATAAGACTACTGTGGCTACAAGATGCTCCTGCAGCTGCATGATCCCTTCCAGCAGCCACCAATGAGATATGAAGAAGAATCCGAGAACATGACGCGAGGTTGCTATATAGCTTCTAGCAAAGACACAATTGATTCCTAAACTTTCATGAGGGAAACCATCACTGCTCGTGAAAAAGCTTATGGGAAAATTTAAGCTAAAATCCCCACGCGGTTTATAGCTGCAGCTCAAAGCTCATTTCAGTGTGAATGACTAACATAACCAGTATTGCCATGATGTGCACAAGCATTTGCATGTATCCACATATGTTATGTACTACTGATCTTCCAGTGACCAAATTAGATCATCTTGTACCATGCATATTATGTGAGCATGTCTATTACTGGCTGAAAAACATAGGTAAATGACCTAAAGTTAGAATCTACTGTACTTGTCAACTTCTGGTTCAACTCCCCGTGACATCAGAACATCAATGATCTTTTTCATGACAGCCCCATGTCGACATGGATGTACCGAAGCATGTTTTCCTGGTAGATGTGGATGGTCTTCAACGGTTACCTGTATAACAATATTGACAACCAACAACTAAAAGTAAAGTGACAGACTTCCCAATGAGGAATTCACAGACTTTTTCTTAAAGGTAAAAATACCTGGACAAACTCACAAAATGCATAAGAACTTAAAAAAGAAATAGGGTAAAAATACACGCGCTTAAAACCAGACTCCGCCGGGAAACAACACTATTTTTCCAACTTGATCAGAAATTGTAGTGGAACTAGATTCAAGCAACAATGCACCTGCTTGTATTGCAGTGAGTCTCTAACTCAACAGCAGTAGCTTTAAAGAAAGAAAAGAGCTAATGTCTCAAAAATTTAACTGAAGCTTGTCCATAAATAACATCCAGACCTAAAACATGTTGCTCACCGTTTTACGTGCATGGTCTTGACTGACATCTTCAAGTACAAGTTCTGGTTGCAGAAGCATCCTTGACTGCCATATAAAAACAAGAGCAGCACTCATTTACTATGCGTCAAACAAAAACTTAGGCCTCATGAAATGCCAAAGGCCCAAAAGTTTTCATAGTTGATCAGTTTTCAAACAATTATAAAGTTCTGCAGAGAGGACCATGATGCATGTCTAACAAAGGGAATCTTATTTCTTCAGAGGAACATACATTATCTCCTGTATAATGATGTTTTGAAAGACCAGAATATAGCTTATGTGGCTTTCAATAAGGGAACCACACTGATTCAGCGTTAACTGAATTGTTAAGTATGAATACGGTGCTTCAAGCAGTACTTGGAAATAGGCAAAAGAAATCAATCATTAAAATAGGTAAGCTATATTTCATCGCAAAGGAACACTGCATAGTTCTGCAGATAAAAGAAATATAAGCACGGCATGATAAAAATAAAATAAAAGATAAGTCGGATTTCAGGAACTCCAGTAAATTCAGTTTATCAGAACCAGTAAACTCAAAGATGATACACTGCGATACACTGCATTAGATATTACAACAACAACAAACCCAGTGAATTCCCACATGTGGGGTCTGGGGAGGATAAGATGAATTAGATAATCTAATACACTGCATTAGATATTGCTGCAAATTTTAACTTCTTTTGTGAATAGCAAAAATCAGGATAAACAATCATTTTGAAATAGAAAAATCTGCAGAGAAATTGACATGGGCTATATTTTACATAATCAGAGCAGATTTCAGTTAGATTGGATCATGCGTTTGCATTAGTTTCTGAAGTTACTGATAAATAATGGAGAAAAAACAATTGGAGGAAAATCTGAGTACATCAAGCATATATAAAAAAGTGATATAAAAAAGAAAGGAAACTCATGGGACTTTCTATTCTAGGAACCACTAATTTGCTGATTTTATATATATATATACATATATATATATATATGTATATATATATATATATATGCAAATTTGTCTTAAAAAAATTGTTGAGCACAGGAATCAAATGAGAAGATATTGAGAATTCATATAGCTGATCCAACTAATTTGAGATTGAGGCATAGCTGTTGTTGTAGTATGAAAACCAACAATTAATTAAAATAACAGCAGTTTATTATGACTGACCTCATCATATCCAGTGAGCCACACACGAGGGGTTTGATAATACTTATCATACCTGCAAAAAGTAACCATCTGATAACACTTCCTTAAGCCAAATGAGACATCTAAATAAGGCCCACAATTGTGCAAATAAGCACTTATATTAAATTGGAAGCACAAGAATGACTAATCTGATGAATGAGTTGCCTTACGTGATGCTGATATCATAAGTTCGGGTTCTTAGAATATTGTCATCGTCAGGCTCATGAGCCACAAGATATGCTGTCTGAAGGGTAGCCTGCGAAAATTTCATGACAAATTGAAAATATTGGCATTGTGATCAAAGAATCTCACAGCATGATAATTTACTGAAATCCAGCCCTTGTATCTGAAGTCTTAACAAATTTGCAGAAAAACATAGGGGAAAAATCTTCTAACACAGAATGGTACCTAAATAATTATAATCAAAAATGATTTTCCCCAAGGAAATGCGGTTTACTCAGTTAAAAGATTTCAACTTGAGAAAGAAACCCACCCCACCCAACCCCCCAACAACAACCTTCTTTCCCTCAAGGAGGACAAGATTAATTCATTAAAAATAGCCAAAGGACTTGTGACCCTTTTTTCACACCAACAAAGTAAAACAAACAGAAAATAAATTAACTGGCTCCACAAGGCTTCCTTTAAAACCATTAACTTATTTATTAATGTGTATACGTGCATGGGTTCTTACACAGCAAAGGAGATGCAAATGGTTTGGACCAAAAACAATCAAGTGCATGACCAATACACTCTCATTGCAATTGCACTTGAACGCTCTTGAATAGTAACCTTATTTGTTTAATTTTTTTTTAAAACAACACCATTAGCTTTGAACAGATCTTTCTCCAGAACATATTAACTGCAGAAAACCATAAACTTATTATATAATCTCATAAGCCAGCACAGGCCTCATACGGGCAAATAGATGCAGAGGGTTCTCGAGTAACATGTATGATCTCCACAACACTTTCATAATCATTTGTACTTGTATGCTGTTGAGTTGTAACCTTAGCTGTTCAGAGACTTTCGAACAGATCTTTTCCAAGAATGTCTTAGTGGTAGAATAGTTACACATTCTACTTTTGCCATGAAAGTTATAAGATCCATTTGGTTGGTAAATGTGATCATCTATAGTACTAATAAAACCTCAACTCCTTAAACTAACCAGCAGTAGCAGACCCAAGATTTTATAGTCATGAGTGGTTGTTGGAAGGAGCTCCAAAAGAGGAGTTGAAAAGGAGTTATGCTGTGTTGTGGGGAAAGAGAAAATTTCGTTTGTTTGTGGGAAAATGGGATAGGAAAAGGAAGACAATACAAAAGGAAAGAGGAATTAAGAACTGAAAATAGAAAAGGAAAGAAAAGAGTTCTAGTTTGAGAACGAGGCTTTGGGGGAATAGGGAAGAAAGTAAAAAAAGAAAAGCGAAAGTAAAACAGAAAGCAAAAAAAGAAAAATTGGATAATAAGAAAGCAAATAAAGAAAAATGAAAGGCAAAAAATAAAAACTAAGCTGAAATTGTTCAAAGCAGGAAATGATCCTGCACCACAATGTTTGGCAGATCACCAGCTTCCAAGCGGACCGATTTGTCTTTTATATTTAAGGGTGCTCACTGAATTTTATGGTACTTGTTCCTCATTGCCTATGTAAGAATATCAAATCTGGTCAAATACAATGGGCGCTTGAACACCCATGATTCTTCATGTAGGTTGGCCATTGCTAACCAACTGTGCATGACACAAAAGTTGGAAGCCAGAATGGTCCTTGTGTTTGCACTATTAATATCAGCAACCATGGGGCATTTTCGTCTCTTCACTACACCTACATTTCTGACTTTTACCCACCATCTCCCATTTCCATCTCTTTTTTGTTATAGTGGGAAAAAAAATCTTAATATTTGCAATGTTGCTTTAGTTCAAATTTTTAGCACATCATGTTCAATAATACATATTATCTTAGATATATGCACGTATCAAGTCCCACAAATTCTAGCACTATAACACCCAGGGGCGGATTTAAGGGGGTTCGGCCGAACCCCCTTTGCCAGAAAATTACACTATATGCAAAAACATTTTGTGCCTCTATATATTATATTGTGAATCCCCTTGACACAACCCAAATGCATAGCTCAGGGGTCAAACCTTTGTGAGGTTGTTGTTCAATCCCAACTGGCCACAGTCTCTTTTAATTTTTTAACCTTTTCTTTTTTGAACCCCATTAGCGAAAATTCTACCTCCGCCATTGATGACAACTGTAACTAATGGTCCAACAAATGCATGCATATTCTTCTTATATGAACTCCCGCTAGCGTCAAGCGAAACCGATATCAAAAGCATTCTTGTTACCATCATGCAATTTACTTGATGAGTATGAACAGTTACAACCAGGTGAATAGATCATTTTTTTTGTAATATATAACAATTCCTCTGTATGATTAAAAAGAAAGACACAGCAGATAGACGCAAAAACTCTGTAGAAAGCCTTTTGAAGATAAAACACAAGAAATTGCAGCAGGATGAAACTGAAGATAGTTGAGATTAACCACAAATCACACACTTTTAGAAGAGCAAGAAACAAGGGGAAAAGAAAAGGAAACCACAGCACATACAGGATCCGTTTCAATGAGATTGTCAGGTTCATTGTACTCTCCCATGTCTGGTATATCTTCCTCCTCCTCGCCTCCAAAGTATGAGGAGATTGACTGGATAGTATTCCTTTTGCTAATTTCTAATGTTTCCATTGATGGCAAGTTGTCATCCTCGTCACTTTTTCTTTCTACGAAATAAACGGGACAAATGTCACAATGAGATAATGCAATTTGTTGTTAGACACACAGTTATGAAGAACACCTTTAGGTTTCCCATGTGTGGCAAGCCAACCATCATTTTCCTCATTATCAAGCAGAACTTCACCTCCAGCAGCTTCATATTCTTCCTCTACTGATGCGGCTCTCCTCAAGCAAGGAACTGCGATCAAAGTTAAATTGGCACGTAACTTACTGGTGAATGATAAAACTCTTCCATTCTAGGCATTCCAAAAAGATGATCAGCTGACGTTTAAGAGCAAGTGAATATCAAAAAAGGTCTACTCAAACTAGCATGATAAGAAAGTTTTTTTTATAAGTTATCATGAAAACAAAGTTTAATTTGTGTAATTCTGGAAGTTCCAGAATTTGATGATGTAGTAGGTGGGAAAGGGAAAATAATATTTGTTCCAACAGTTAAATTGGTATATCAACTGCGTTTAGACCAAGCAACACGCAGAAAGTACTTGGCAATTCTATCAGAACTTATTTCTCAAATTTTTGAAGGACTTGTAACACCTAATTTAGCTTTTCAAAATCAACTCTGCTTCTTCCTATAATAAAGAAGTGAAAATTAATACTCTAGCTAATTGTGGATAAAAAATGAAATCATCATGAGCACATCAGTTAGTCAACCCAAATGCATTGAATGCTATGAAGAGTGGAGGAGTTATATGATAAGTACCATTTCTAGTTATCAAGAATTGCTTGTCAGCAGGTAAATATGACTTCCTCTTGCTAGGTTCACCTGATTCCCTGTCAATGAACAATTGAAGTGTGATACGAGTAACAGAGAGCAATAATACTACCTTGACCAATGCTTAAACAAAATCCTAGAAAGCAAACAAATTTTTCATCTTCAAAGTAAAATAATATGCATCAGAAGCCGAGAATCAATGTAGAACAAGCAAAAGTAGACAACACCCTGAAGACTGAAAAAAAGTAAAACCTAAAGCATGGGAGATATCAATAGTCTCTAGTCAGTAAATTCATCACTTCAGACGACATAACTAATAATAATGGGCATCAATCATCTTAGCTCGTCGATAATCAATACCAGAGAAGAAAGAAAGAGCAGTCATATGGTAGAAACAGTAAGTCAAAACTCAAAAGAAAAACATAACTGCTTGGCCATAAAGTTTTTGAATTTGAAAAGAAGAAGCAGGGGCAAATCCACCTCTTATAGCAGCAAGTGCAGGACACTAACTGCTTTTGTCTATAGCTATATATCTAGGTGAAACTTCTTCAATAATACATTTATACTAAGTCTACAGCTATACTCTGCAACCACGGGCTTTGAGCCTGGGTCCGTCTCCGACAACAAGTCAGCTAATCCTACAAGTCATTACAATGACTACATATACACGCCAAGTTCTATAGTAATAATTAATTGTACCATCATATACACGTATACTGATCTGATTCCATATCACATAAGTTTTGAGCATGAATTGGAGCCTATGCATAGAAGTTAGACGATAAAATCTGTCTTCTCTTCCGCTTTCTCAGAAATTTTTCGGTTTTTCTTTTTTCACCTTTTCTTCTCTATCTTTGACTTCAAGTGAGCAATTGATGCTAAAGTTGAAGGTGGAAAACGAAGTGAAGGATTTACCAAGACCAAGTAGGGCATTTGGAAACGAGATTATCGCCGGCGATGATGAACTCATTGATGCTGAGAACACCTTTCTCTTTGAAAGCAGAAACGGTGCGAGGGCTAGTGATCCTCTCCACTGTGCCCTTGAATGCTTCGTGAATCTTCTGTGAAAGTACCATTTTCTCCGCTTTCACAGGTATCAGAATTCCGATGACTGAGTTATAAAGATTTCTCACCTTTCCTGTTGGAAGCCGGAAGTCCACGACTCACGGTGCTTTCCGTGTCCTTCCGGAGCTTGTATTGCGCCTAATTTACCGTATCTTCAACTTGGCCCGTTATGTTTATACCTTTATCATTTCACACACCATACATTTAGAGCATGTTTGGAAAGCCACCTAAAAATTGAAATTTAGTGTAATTATATAATTTGGCATGTTTGTCTAGCAGCATGAAATTGGATGTAATTGGAGAGGTATAATTACACTCTCCAATTTTCGAGGGAGGGGGTTGAGAATTTGTGGTAATTACAAGGTTACTTTTTAATTTCTTTTCTTTATGTTTTTTTTTCATAGTTTTAATTTCTTTTTATTTTTAATTTTAATTTTACTTTTTAATTTATTTTTTTAATTTTTAAATATATTTTTCTTTGTACATTACTATTTATCATTTATTTCTCTACCTTTACTTCTTGTGATTCTATGTAATTGTTCGTATATTTTATTTCTTATGGTTTTATTTTCTTCATTTAGCATAATTGCGTTATTATTCTAGTTTGTAAACTACGCCTCTTAATATTAGAAATAATGAGTCAAACAAACTTGGCATATAATAAGTGATGTCATTAAAGTAGAATTTCGCTGTTGAATGAGGTTTATACTTATTATGTTTCGTAATCTTAAGTTGTATTGAAACTTATTTTTATTATGTTGGAATTTAACATATGTTAAACTGTTTTTTCTATTAGATTTTGATATTGTGTTATATTTATGGATCCAATTGACTTATTTTAATAGTAATGGCTAGTTACTTCACATTGCATGTTATTTTTATAAGTGAGAATTAATAGATTAGTTTTGTCAAATATTTGAATAATGATATGACATTGTATTTATAAATATTAATTTATTTTATCAAACATGCATTCTATGATGTTCTTAAAAGACGTACTTTTTAGTTTAAAAATTAATTAAATTAAATATTATTAATTTAAAAATATATATCAATTATTTTTACAATATTACTGATAAATATATCATTTCTAATTAACATATATTCAAGAAAGAATATGTATATTAAATACTAAATCTCATATCATTTATACTTATAAAAAATTATTTATAGGAATATATTTATTATATTAACTTTTAAGTTTTGATAATTACTTCATTTAAAATTTAATCTAACTGTGTAATTACATTTGTGCAACCAAATAATACGCTTGTAATTACTCTGTAATTACGATATGACAAACAAATAGGTCGTCATAATTACTATATTGTGTAATTACTAGGTTGCGCATTTACTATCCTAATAATTACACCAATTCCAATTACCTGGTGACTTTCCAAACAAACCCTTAGTTTGTGATACGCTACAAGCCTACAACACACTAGTTGGTAATTGGGAGCAAAAAAACACTAGCTGGTAACGTTTACACCAATTCAAACCTGTCTATAATAGTTAAATTATAAATAAAATTGAGAATATATATTGATTAACTATGATTTAGTGATAATTACATTTTTAAAAGTATGTATCATATATTTTTGGATTAAATACTCGGTGCAGGTCAATATTTATCGTTTCCATGGGATGAATTTTTAGGAAGCCATGGAAGAAAATGGTTTTGATAAAAGAAGTATTTTTTTTAATCATTTAGATTATTTTTTACTGTAATAAAAATTAATGATTTAGGACTGATCGAAGAATGTTTTGTTGAGTTGAAGTAGATTTTATAACTAAGCAATTATGTGTTTAGGTATAAGTGCTAAAATTGAGTTATGGTGTTTTTTCTCAACTAGTTTGGAAACATCAATTGTTGAATGCTACTTCTTAATTGGTGGAACCACAAAGTTCTTAAACTCGTGGCTTCATATATTATTACTAAGGTATGATATGTGATTGATTTGTTTGGTAATATCTCACGACCCAAATTAGATCATGACCGACGCTTAGGAGCGAGTGCTCCCAAGTAAGCCTCATCCGTATTTTACAGAAGACCGAGTTTTCCCTATTTTAGGGCTATCCCAAAACTTTCCTGTCTCAAAATCAACAGCCAAACATCCTAATATCAAACCAACCAACAACAACTTATCAATTAACCAAAACACGTCTCAACCATTAATAATCTACCCACTAACAACCAGAAATACTAATTTATCTCCAATTTCGATGAAAAAGTGCAATACTCATCATAAGCCTATAATAACGAAAGAATACTTATTACACTAAAAGCATGACTATGGAGCGACTCTAAGAGTTCAAAGAAAATACCATAACAATTAATTAAACTCCTTGCCCACGCTAACAAATACGGGGCTCACCAAGAACTATCGACCTATGCGCTTTAATTAACAAAATCCTCGCCTGCGTCAACTGCTGTCTCTATAAAAAAAACAGCGGGAAGTGAGTCGCTAGAGTAATAACACTTAACCACAATCGTTTTTAATTGGTGACAAGTCAGAAAAATATGTTTGTATAATAATAATCAGAATCATCATAAAAATAAAATGCCATCTCAAAAACGGTAAATATAATCAGTTTATTCATGTGCTTCGTGTAACATAAATCAATATAACAAATCGGTAATAAACTCGATAAACACTGTCTCATATAAAAAATTATGATTGGGAGATTTCCAACAAAGGATCATGTAATATGTATCACTGTGTGGACCCTTTCGTAGAAGGAGTCAAATATAGTCCCTACTCGAGGGAAAAATTGTAACTATATGCTAGTTCTACCTTCCCACTAGGCGAGGGTTATAGCTTTAATCGGTAATCTGTAAATACAAGGTGCATCAGGTCTAACGAACCCACAGTTAGCTACGAGGTTTTTCAAAGTCTCCTCCCATTTATACTTTTCTTTTTAAACAGTAAATATTCACATGAAAGTATTTTTAAAATAGTACAGGGCATTTCAATTCTTATCAAATCATGTAATCCAATTTCGGTAACGGTAATCATATCCCATGTAACAGTAAACCATGTATAATAACAGTGAGAACATTTTAAATAACTGTAAGCATCTCAAGTAAACTATTAAGTACCATATCAAGTAAAGGACTTGTCCCACATGCAATTCAAATATTTGATAACACATTTTATTTTTAAAATAACTAGTCTTTTGGTACGCGCATTGCGCGTGTATTTTATTCTGAGTGAACATAACAAAATATCACATAAATATTATATGAAATTATAAATTAAAAGTTGAAGAAAAAGTGTCGGTTCCAAAAAAAAAAGACTATTGATCTTATATAGCTAACTCAGTAAAAATTGAAAGAATTACAAAAAAATACACATGGCTTCACACCATAAAAAAAAAGGGCCTATATTTTAAGTTTTACCCGACCTAGCCCATATTGTACATATTTTGAAAGCACTAGCAAATTTAAAATCTGTGTTCTTACAACCATTGCTTCTAAAAGCTTTGGAGTTAAATCTGTGTTCTCAAAACCATTGCTTTCACTCTCTCTTCTTCTCACATCTCCTACGTATGCTTCAAGGGTCCGTGTATTTTATGCTTCTCCCTCTGTGTCACCTGGTTGCAATATAAGAAAATTGAAGAGTAGAAGTCCACCATTGAAGGCCATTCAAAGTTTTGCTTTCAAAAATAAGATTTTTTGAGTTTGTTAGTTGTTTGGATTGGGTGTTGTTTCATTTGATTGAAAATATCAAAAGAAGTTCAAAATTTAAATTTGAAGTGATTTGAAGTAGATTTGAGCAAGATTTGAGTTAAAATGTCAGTAAAGACGTAAGGAAGAAGACGAAGTAAGTTTTTTGTATAATTATGAATAATCTTATATAATAGTGTATATGAGTGTATAAACACATCTTGTACACTATTGTACACTTTTATATACGTTTATACAAGCGTTTGTAGACGAACTTCTTCCACGATTTTCAGTTGCAATTCTTGTCCATAACCAGTCCAAATCTCCATTAAATGACTTCAAATTTTATATACAACCTCCTTATACTATTTTTAACAAGTTTAAATAACACCCACTCCAAAATTCTCACAAAATCAAATTCAGAATTTAAACTCACATATTTAATGTCACGACCCAAATTCCATCGTAGGTCCTGATGGCGCCGGACATTGCCAGGCAAGCCAACCCTAATTCAACTAATGAGTTCTTATTAATTTACCAAAACAACCTCAACATTTTTCTTAACAGTTAAGGTTTTTTAAATAGTCAATAATTAACAAGTTCGTAATAATATAGTTACATCCCAAAAATAATAGTCTACAGTGTGTGCCAGGAACTAGTGTCACAAGTACTAGGGCAACTAGTAGAATGTACAAAAAGAATACCATTATCCTACTGCCCGGAACAGAATAGAAGTACATAATAACAACAAAAGAGGAGAAACTCCGGTATGCTGTTGAACGGCTCAAAAGGGGCAGCTCACCATGAGATCTCGACCAGGAATCAGGAATGTGCGCCGGAGGGGTAACTAGATGCACTTGCCTCAGATCCTGTACAGTTAAGTACAGAAGCGTAGTATGAGTACATAAATAATATGTACCCAGCAAGTATCCAGTCTAACCTCGAATAAGTAGTGACGAGGGGTCGACTTGACACTTACTAAGGTCAATATCAATAACATTTAAGGATTTCGCTAAGCATGGATAGCATGAATATAATGACGGTCTCAAAATCAAGGAGAAACGATATATCAATTTCAGTCATGTCATATAATAATTGCATTTCAAGGCATTTAAATAGAGTAAATCATGGATAAATTCGACATAAATAACATGCGCATATTATGCCGAGTTCGTATGGCCCGGTCCAACATAACATTAAACTGTGCACTGCCAGAGGGTCGAATGGCGCGAACCATAGATGCATCTATTTCTACCGAGGTGATCGGCCCGATCCACAAATAGCAATTATCATCAAGAAGGCACATAAAGGCGCATTTATAGTCAAATAAATTCATACAAGTTCTCAAGTAAGTGCGTACATTCGTTTATATTTATTTTCAATCACTAACATGTCCTAAGTGATCTCAGTAGCAAGCAAGAACGTAAGCATTTGCAAGTATGGCATGATACGGGTCCTAAACTACCCGGACAATTAGCATAATAGTAGATACGCACAGACTCTCATCACCACGTATGTACGTAGCCCCCACAGACAAACACAAACATTTATTTAATTCACCTAGGGTTTATTGCCCTCTTACAAGGTTAGAAAAGAGACTCACCTTGCTCCAAAGCTTACCTCCAAATTCAAGAACGTGCTCAAAACCCTCAATTCGGAGCCGAACGATCCAAAACTAATCAAACAGGGTAAGAACGAGTCAATAAAAGCTCAAGAGTTCATATTCTAGCTATTAGAGTAATTTTCCAACCCTAAATGCAAAGTTCCTAAAATTCATCCCCGGGCGCACATGCTCGGATTCCAGAAATTTTTTAAGAAAGTCGTTACCCATAACCTAAGGATCAAGAATATATGATTTTTATTCCATTCCATAACAAATTTCGTGGTTAAATCTCGTTTTTATTAAAACCCTAGGTTTTACTCTAAGCCCATAATTTTCATTAATCTTTATGTGTTAATCTACCCAAAACCCAAGTATTAATCTCACATTAAGTAGAAATAACTTACCTCACAATGCTAGGTTGAAATCGCCTCTTTGGAAGCTCCTAAATCGCCCAAGTATAGAGGTGAAATGAAATAAATGACCTAAGTCCCATTTTTAAAAGCTGTGCCCAGGCCTCTGATGTCGCATTTTCGACATCAGGTTCGCAAATGCAAAGGTCGCAATCGACAAACTCATCGCAAACACGAACTCAGGGCCCCATCTGTAAGGGTCGCATATGTGACAAAAGGGTCTCAAATGCGGACCCTGCTAGGTTCGCAAATGCGAACAAAATGTCGCAAATGTGACGACTGACCAGCTCAGGCTTCTTCGCAATTGTGAAGCCTTCCTCGCAAATGCGGTCATCGCAAATGCAAACAAATCCTCGCACTTGAGGGTCCTGCAACACTTTCCCAGAAATACCAGAAAACAAGAGTGTTTTCACTCCCAACACACGTCCGAAACTCACCTGTGCCCTCGGGGCTCCACACCGAATACTCACACAAGTGTAACAACATCATACAAACTTGCTCGTGCGACAAATCGCCGAAATAACATCTAAAACTACGGTTAACACCAAAACATATGAAATCCTTTAGAACATTTGAAATTCCTATTTTTACACCCAGACATCTGAATCAAGTCAAATCAGTCCCGTTTCTCACCAAATTTCACAAACATGACTTAAATGTTATATTTGACCTATACCAGGCTCCGGAACCAACATACGGGCCCGATACCAACATGATCAAATATTATTCAATTTCTTTAAATCCTTAGATTTTCAATTTAACATTTTTTAATAAAAATCCATTACTCGGGCTAGGGACCTCGGAATTCGATTTCGGGCATACGCCCAAGTCCCATATTTTACTACGGACCCTCCGCGACTATCAAAACATGAGTTCAGGTCCGTTCACTAAAAATGTTGACCGAAGTCAAAGTTGGCCTTTTAAGCCAACCTTAAGGAACCAAGTGTTCCGATTTCAACCCAATCTCTTCCAAATCCCCAACCAACCATTCTTGCAAGTCATAAATTAACTAAAGCAAGTACGGAAAGTCTTATTTAGGGGAACGGGGTTCTAGAAAGCAAAATGACCAGTCGAGTCGTTACATTCTCCACCTCTTAAACAAATGTTCATCCTCGAACGGGTTTAGATTCATACCGGAAGTGCCAAATAAGCGTGGATATCTGCTCCGCATGTCCTCCTCGGACTCCCAGGTCGCCTCCTCGACTGGTTGGCCGCTCCACTGGACCTTTACTGCAGAAATCCTCTTGGATCTCAACTGGCGATCCTGTCTATCAACAATGGCAACTCGCTCCTCCTCATAACCCAAACTCTCATCCAGCTGAATAGCACTGAAGTCTAACACATAGGACAAGTCGGTGTGATACCTCTAAAGCATAAACACGTGAAAAACTGGATGAACTCCTAATAGGCTGGGAGGTAAAGCAAGCTCATAAGAAACCTCCCCAACTCGTCTCAACACCTCAAATGGGCCAATAAACCTTGGGCTCAACTTGCCCTTCCTCCCGGATCTCATAATACCCTTCATCGGCGAGACTTTAAGGAGGACCTTCTCGCCGACCATGAACGATACATCACGCGCCTTCTGATCCGCGTAACTCTTCTGTCTGGACTGTGTAGTGCGAAGTCTTTCCTGAATCAACTTTACCTTCTCTAAGGCATCTTTCACCAAATCTGTACCATACAACTTAGCTTCACCGGGCTCAAACCACCCGATAGGAGAACGATATCGCCGACTGTATAAAGCCTCAAATGGAGCCATCTCGATGCTGGACTGATAATTGTTGTTGTAAGCAAACTCGGCCAAAGGCAAGAACTGATCTCATTGCCCTCCAAAGTCAATCACACATGCTCTGATCATGTCCTCCAGGATCTGAACTGTCCGCTCTGACTGCCCTTCGGTCTGCGGGTGAAATGCTGTGTTGAGCTCTACATGGGTCTCCAACTCACTCTGTACGGCTCTTCGAAAATAGGGTTAACTGAGGGCCTCTGTCTGATATGATGGAAACAAGAAAGCCGTGCAACCGATCTATCTCCCGAATGTAGATCTAAGCCAACCTCTCTAAAGTATAAGTAGTCACTATCGGAATGAAGTGTGCCGACTTGGTCAACCTATCGATAATGACCCAAACTGCATCAAACTCTGCAATGTGCGCGGCAACCCAACAACGAAGTCCATAGTAATGCGCTCCTACTTCCACTTTGGTATAGGCATCTGCTGAAGTAGGCCACGTGGCCTCTGGTGCTCATACTTAACTTGCTGGAAATTCAAACACCTAGCCACGTACTCCACTATGTCTTTCTTCATCCGCCACACCAATAATGCTGCCTCAGATCACGGTACATCTTCGTACCACCTAGATGAATGGAATACCGCGAACTGTGTGCCTCCTCTAGAATCGTCTCCCTCAATCCATTGACATTAGGAACACATAGGCGACCCTGGATCCACAGAACACCATCCTCGCCAATATAAACCTCCTTGGCACTACCCTGTAGCACCATCTCTCTTAGAACTGCCAAATGCGGATCATCGAACTGTCGAGCCTTGATCTGCCCCAAAAGTGAATACTGAGCAACAACACACGCAAGGACTCGGCTGGGCTCTGAAATGTCCAACCTCACAAATCTGTTAGCCAAGGACTGAATGTCCAAAACTAGTGGCCTCTCATACGTTGAAATGAATGCCAAGCTACCCATACTCTCTGCTTTCCTACTCAAGGCATCCACGACCACATTCGCCTTGCCTAGATGATAAAGAATGGTGATGTCATAATTTTTTAGTAACTCAAGCCATCTACGTTGCCTCAAATTGAGATCCCTCTATTTGAACAAATGCTGCAAGCCGCGGATCAGTGTAAACCTCACATGACACGCCATACAGATAATGCCTTCATATCTTAAGAGCATGAACAATCGCTGCTAACTCCAGGTCGTGCACATGGTAATTTTTCTCATGAACCTTCAACTGACGTGAAGCATATGCAATAATTCGCCCCTCCTGCATCAATACACATCCCATGCCGACGCGTGAAGCATCGCAATATACCGTATGCATCCCCGAATCGGAAGGCAACACAAGAACCGGTGCGGTAGTCAAAGCTGTCTTGAGCTTGTGAAAGCTCGCCTCACACTCATCAGACCAATGAAAAGGAGCACCCTTCTAGGTCAATCTAGTCAGAGGTGATGAAATGGATGAAAAGCCCTGCACAAATCGGCGGTAATAACCCGCTTACCCCAGGAAACTCCTGATCTCGGTCACTGAAGTAGAACGTGGCCAACTCTGAACTGCCTCAATCTTCTTGGGATCTACCTTAATACCCTCTCCTGACACAATATGCCCCAAGAGTGCTACTGACTCTAGCCAAAACTCACACTTGGAGAACTTAGCATATAGCTTCTGCTCTCGCAAGGTCTGAATCACTACTCTCAAATGCTGCTCGTGCTCCCCCAGGCTATGTGAGTATATCAAG
The DNA here is from genome assembly GCF_001879085.1 of Nicotiana attenuata. NCBI lineage: Eukaryota > Viridiplantae > Streptophyta > Magnoliopsida > Solanales > Solanaceae > Nicotiana > Nicotiana attenuata. Next base: position 41,136,212 of record NC_031996.1, read on the forward strand.
ATGTCGTCAATGAAGACGATAACAAAGGAATCTATATAATCCATAAACGCCGTTGGGGCATTCGTCAAGCCAAAGGACATCACCAGAAACTCATAATGGCCATATCTAGTACGAAAAGCAGTCTTCGGGACATCTGAGTCCCGATTCTTCAGCTGATGATACCCTGATCTCAAGTCAATCTTAGAGAACACCCCAGCACTCTGCAACTGGTCAAACAAATCATTAATGCACGGCAATGGGTACTTGTTCTTGATGGTAGCCTTGTTCAACTGGCGGTAATCAATGCACATACGTATAGTACCATCCTTCTTCTTCACAAACAACACTGGTGCACCCCAAGGTGACACACTCGATCTAACAAACCCCTTTGCTAACAACTCCTCAAGCTGCTCCTTTCAACTCTTTCGGAGCCATACGATACAGTGGGATAGATATAGGTTGGGTGCCTGGAGCCAAATCAATACAGAAATCAATATAACAATCCGGTGGCATGCCAGGAAGGTCAAAAGGAAACACATCAGCGAACTCCAAGACTACTGGATCTGAATCAATTGTCGGAGACTCTGCGGTGGTGTCCCATACATAATATAGATAAGCCAAACAACCCTTCTCGACCATGTGCCGAGCCTTCATAAAAGAGATGACCCGACTCGATGTACTAACTGAGGAACCCTTCCACTCCAACCTTGGAAACTCTAGCATTACTAAAGTACTTGGCATGGCAATCTAGGATGTCGTGGTATGGAGATAACCAATCCATACCCAGGATGACCTCAAAGTTGGTCATATCACGCAATAGGAGGTCTGCTCTAGTCTCAAAACCATAGAATGTGACCAAACAGAACTGGTAGATCCGATCCACAACCACAGAATCGCCTACAGGAGTGGACACATGAACAGGAGTACCCAAGGACTCGCGAGGAATATCCAGAAAATGAGCAAGCAGAGATGATACATATGAATAGGTAGACCGTGGATCAAATAATACTGAAGCGTCCCCACCGCAGACAGAAATAATACCTATGATAACGACATCTGAGGCCAATACATGTGGTCTGGCTGGAAAGCATAGAATCTGGTTAGAGCGCCGGCTGGATGGCCTCCACCTGACTGAGCAGCAGCTGGCTGACCTCTCCCTGCCTAACCTCAACCTCTAGGGCGGCCCCTACCAGTCTGTCCTCCGCCTCTAGGCGGCTGGGCAACCGGTTCTGTAATCATGGGCTGCTGACCCTGCTGTACTGCCTTGCCCCGAAGCCTGGGGCAATATCTCCTCATGTGACTAAGGTCTCCGCACTCGAAACAACCCCTTGGTGCGGCGACCTGTGTCATGACCCCGGTTCGCCCTCCGTGAACCATCGTGACGACACCTAGTCTCTACGACTAGGTAAGCCTAAAATGCGATAAATAAACCAAATTTGCGGAAGTAAAGCAATTTCAAACAGGAATAAAGGAATAAATAGCGTTTAAATGTGCCGCTCGGCATACACAATATTTAACTCTCAAAACCAACACATAAATCCAAGACCCGGAAACCCATGAATCACAAGTTAGGAAATACTGCATAGCTCTAACTCTAGAATGTCTAACAAGAACGGAAATACAGAAGGGCTAATACTAAACAGCAAGAATAGAAAGGGACTCCTCGGTCTGCGGACGCGACAGATATACCTCGAAGTCGCTATAGCAGTCGCCTCGCCTCAGGGGTGATAGGGCTGAGTCGAAGTACCCGGATCTGCACATGAAAAAAACATGCACAGGAAGGGCATGAGTACACCACAGCGGTACTCAGTAAGTGCCAAGACTAACCTCGGTTGGGTAGTGACGAGGAAGGTCAGGGCCCTACTGAGATTAAATAATAATATAAAATTCGACAGTGTAGATAAGAGCGGTATAAATATGTGCAGCAGTATAAATATCGCAGGATATAAGACAACTATTACTGATACAGAGGCAAACAATCACAAGGATAATAATCGGGGATCTCTCAGTATCCCGAGGATCTCTTAGTATCCTCAATATGTATATCCGGGGGATCTCTTGGTATCCCGAGGATCTCTTGGTATCCTTCATATATGCTAGGGATCTCTCGGTATCCCGAGAATCTCTTAGTATCCTCAATATATGTGTCAGGGATCTCTTGGTATCCCGCACCTCAGCTCGATCCTAGATACGTACAGGGGATCTCCCGGATGCCTTCCCGTAGCCCCAAAATGAAACACACAACAATAGCAGAAAAAGAATATACTCCATTAAACTCAACTTCATTCCAAGACAAAACAGGTAATTCTAACCTAGCATGCTTCACGTAATACAAATAAGGCAGTTAGAACAAATGGAGCAATTTAGTGCGCTCGGGCTGTCCGTCCGTCTGAGGGTGAAATGATGTGCTCAACTCCACCCGAGTACCCAACTCCTGCTGTACGGCTCTCCAGAATCGCGATGTGAAATGAGTACCCCTGTCTGAAATGATAGAAACGGGAATACCATGCAGACGGACAATCTCCCGGATATAAATCTCCGCTAACCGCTCCGAAGAATATGTGGTACACACAGGGATGAAATGCGCGGACTTGGTCAGCCGATCCACAATAACCCAAATGGCATCGAACTTCCTCAAAGTCCGTGGGAGCCCAGATACGAAGTCCATGGTGATCCGCTCCCACTTCCACTCCGGAATCTCTATCTCCTGAAGCAATCCACCCGGTCTCTGGTGCTCATACTTCACCTGCTGACAATTGAGGCACCGAGCTAAAAACCCAACTATATCTTTCTTCATCCGCCTCCACCAGTAGTGCTGCCTCAAGTCCTGGTACATCTTTGCGGCACCCAGATGAATGGAATACTGCGAACTATGGGCCTCTTCTAGAATCAACTCCCGAAGTCCATCAACATTGGGTACACAGACTCGACCCTGCATCCTCAATACTCCGTCATCACCTAAAGTCACATCTCGAGCATCGCCATGCAAAACTTTATCCTTGAGGACAAGCAAATGAGGGTCATCAAACTGACGCTCCCGGATACGATCAATCGAGGAAGACAGAGAGACCATACAAGCTAGAACCCGACTGGGCTCCGAAAGATCCAATCTCACAAACTGGCTGGCTAAGACCTGAACATCCATCGCCATAGGCCTCTCTGCTGCTGGTAAATAAGCCAAACTCCCCAAACTCTCTGCCCGGTGGCTCAAAGCATCGGCTACCACATTGGCCTTGCCCGGGTGATACAAGATAGTGATATCATAATCCTTCAGCAGCTCTAGCCATCTCCTCTGTCGCAAATTAAGGTCCTTCTGCTTGAACAGATGCTGCAAACTCCGGTGATCAGTATAAATCTCACAAGGCATGCCGTACAAATAGTGACACCAGATCTTCAAGGCATGAACAATGGCATCTAACTCAAGATCATGGACAGGATAATTCTTCTCATGTATCTTCAATTGTCTGGATGTGTAGGCAATCACCCTACCGTCCTGCATCAATACCGCTCCAAGGCCAACTCTCGAGGCATCACAATAGACAGTATAAGACCCCGAACCGGTAGGAAATATCAAAATTGGGGCTGTAGTCAGAGTTGTCTTGAGCTTCTGAAAGCTCTCCTCGCACTCTTCCGTCCACTGGAATGGAGCACCCTTCTGGGTCAGTCTGGTCATAGGTACTGAAATAGATGAAAACCCCTGAACAAATCGACGGTAATAACCCGCCAAACTAAAAAAACTACGGATCTCTATAGCTGAGGATGGTCTGGGCAACCTCTGCACGGCCTCCACTTTCTTCGGATCCACCTGAATACCCTCTCTCGAGACCACGTGACCCAAGAACTCCAGGGAATCCAACCAAAACTCACATTTCGAGAACTTAGCATACAACTTCTTTTCTCTCAAGGTCTAGAGCACTGTCCTCAGGTGCTGCTCATGTTCTTCCCGACTTCGGGAGTATACCAGGATGTCATCAATAAAAACAATCACGAATGAATCAAGATGTGGCCGAAAAACACTGTGCATCAGGTGCATGAAGGCTACTGGGGCGTTAGTCAGCCCAAATGACATAACAAGGAACTCGTAATGACCATACCGAGTCCTGAAGGCAGTCTTCGGGATATCTGGCTCCCGAAACTTCAACTGATGATAGCCTGAACGCAAGTCAATCTTAGAAAACACACAAGCACCCTGTAACTGGTCAACTAGGTCATCAATACGAGGCAAAGGATAACGGTTCTTCACTGTCACCTTGTTCAACTGGCGATAATTAATACACATATGCATAGAACCATCCTTCTTCTTTACAAACAAGACAGGAGCACCCCAAGGTGATACACGGGGCCGAATGAAACCCTTATCAAGTAATTCTTGCAATTGCTCCTTCAACTCCTTCAACTCAGGAGGAGCCATACGGTACAGAGGGATAGAAATGGGTTGAGTGCCCAGCAACAGATCGATGCCAAAATCAATGTCTCTATCGGGCGGCATGCCCGGAAGATCAGCTGGAAACACATCAGGGAAATCCCGTACTACTGGGACTGAATCAACATAAGGAGTATCCATACTGACATCTATCATATAAGCTAGATACACATCACAACCTTTCTCAGCCATACACTGAGCCTTAAGGAATGAAATAACTCTACTGGGAGTGTGACCTAAAGCACCCCTCCACTCAACACGCGGTACACCTGGCATGGCTAGTGTCACGGTTTTGGCGTGACAATCAAGAATAGCATAATGGGGCGACAACCAGTCCATGCCCAAGATAATATCAAAATCAACCATGCTGAGCAATAATAAATCGGCTCTGGTCTCAAAACCACCAAGAACAACCAAACATGACGATAAACGCGATCCACAATAAGAGAATCTCCCACAGGAGTAGAAACATAAACTGGGGAACTCAAAGAATCCCGAGATACACCCAAATGCGGAGCAAAATAAGAAGACACATAAGAATAAGTGGAGCCTGGATCGAATAGAACCGATGCATCTCTATGACAGACCAAGATAGTACTTGTGATGACAGAATCGGAGGCGACAGCCTCAGTACGGGCAGGAAGAGCATAGTATCTGGCTTGGCCTCCCCCTCGAGGGCGACCTCTACCACCCCGACCTCCACCTCTAGCTGGCTGGGCCGGTGCGGTGGCAACTGGGGCTGGAACCATAGCTTGAGAACTCTAGGGGGCGCGCTGTGGCTGAGGAGTCTGGGGAGGTGCAGCCCTCCCAAGTCTAGGGCAATCCCTCACACATGACGGGTGTCACCATACTCAAAACAAGCTCTGGAAGGACGTGGCAGCTGTGACTGGCTCGGGCCAGGTCTGCTGGACTGACCACTGGAAGTACCCCGTGCAGGAGGCGCACTAGACAGTGGAGGTGCATAATCAGGCTCTTGAGGCCTATGTGAGGCTGGGACACCACCGGCTACGGGAAGAGCTGAATGAATGGGGTGACTCATATGACCCCTACCATGACGACCTGTAGCTGGGGCACGGGCACCAGAACAATGGCCCGACTCTCGAGACCTCTTGGCCTCCCTCTCCTCTCTGTCCCTAGCATGCATACCCTCAATCCTCCTAGCAATGCTCACCACCTGCTGATAAGATATATCCATCTCTAACTCAAGATCCATGCTAGAACTGATGCTGGGAATAAGCCCCTCAATAAACCGGCGAGCCTTCTCGTGAACCGTATAAACCAAAACTGGTGCATGTCTAGCCAAATCGATGTAACGAACAGCATACTCCGAGACAATCATAGTACCCTGGTGCAAATGCTCAAACTCCGCGCCCCAGGAGTCCCTAAGACTCTGGGGGACATACTACCTCGTGAACATATCTAAAAACTGGGCCCAAGTCAGGGAAGCTGCCCCATCCGGACTGTCTAACTCATAAGCACGCCACCACTGATAGGCGGCTCCTCGAAGCTGAAAGGTAGTGAAGGAAACCCCGCTCGATCCTGATATGCCCATAGTACGGAGGATACGGTAGCACTCCTCAAGAAATCCAAGGGCATCCTCTGAGGCTAGTCCGCTAAAAGTCGGAGGCTGATACTTCTTGAACCTCTCAAGCCTCTTCTGCTCCTCCTTTGAAGCTACTGCCCTCTCCTCGGGCTGAGCTGGGGCTACCGGCTGTATAGGAATAGCCTCTGGAACTTGATCAATATGCACTCGCTACTCAAGAGTGCGGGCGGCGGGAGTCTGTGCTCCTCCCCCGGCCTGGGATGTAGCTGCAGCAAGGGGAAGCAACCCTGCCTGAGCTAGAGTGGTGTACATAGTCATAAACTGTGCCAAGGTCTCCTGGAGTACTGGAGTAGTAGTAGTAAAAGCATCAGGTGTCTGAACTCCGGCTGGTACTGCTGGGGGTACCTCGGCGGCAGCTCGCGCGGGTGCTCTGGCTGCACCACGAGCGTGTCCTCGGCCTCTACCCCGGCCCCGGCCTTTGACGGCTCCAGTAGGAGGCGCGGGTGCCTGGTCATCTCGAGTAGCACGTGTCCTCACCATCTGTGAGAGAATAGAAGACAGAAGTTTAGAATTGTGATATCAGAAATCTCGCACGACAAGGAAATCAAACGAAACGGAATTTTCCTAACAGTTACATAGCCTCTCGTAGATAAGTACAGACGTCTCTGTACCGATCAGCAAGACTCTAATAAACCGACTTGTGATTCATGACTCCTATGAACCTAGAGCTCTAATACCAACTTGTCACGACCCCGGTTCGCCCTCTGTGAACCATCGTGACGGCACCTAGTCTCTACGACTAGGTAAGCCTAAAATGCGGAAAATAAACCAAATTTGCAGAAGTAATACAATTTCAAACAGGAATAAAGGAATAAATAGCGTTAAAATGTGCCGCTCGGCATACACAATATTTAACTCTCAAAACCAACACATAAATCCAAGACCCGAAAACCCATGAATCACAAGCTAGGAAATACTACATAGCTCTAACTCCAGAATGTCTAACAAGAACGGAAATACAGAAGGGCTAATACTAAACAGCAAGAATAGAAAGAGACTCCTCGGTCTGCGGACGCGGCATATATACCTCGAAGTCGCTATAGCAGTTGCCTCGCCTCAGGGGTGATAGGGCTGAGTCGAAGTACCTGGATCTGCACATGAAAAAAACATGCGCAGGAAGGGCATGAGTACACCACAGTGGTACTCAGTAATTGCCAAGCCTAACCTCGGTTAGGTAGTGACGAGGAAGGTCAGGGCCCTAATGAGATTAAATAATAATATAAAATTCGACAGTGTAGATAAGAGCGATATAAATGTGTGCAACAGTATAAATATCGCAGGATATAAGACAACTATAACTGATACAGAGGCAAACAATCACAAGGATAATAACCGGGGATCTCTCAGTATCCTGAGGATCTCTTAGTATCCTCAATATGTATATCCGGGGGATCTCTTGGTATCCCGAGTATCTCTTGGTATCCTCAATATATGCTAGGGATCTCTTGGTATCCCGAGAATCTCTTAGTATCCTCAATATATGTGCCAGGGATCTCTTGGTATCCCGCACCTCAGCTCGATCCTAGATACGTACAGGGGATCTCCCGGGATGCCTTCCCGTAGCCCCAAAATGAAACGCACAACAATAGTAGAAAAAAAATATACTCCATTAAGCTCAACTTCATTCCAAGACAAAGCAGGTAATTCTAACCTAGCATGCTTCACGTAATACAAATAAGGCATTTAGAACAAATGCGCAATTTAGTCAAATAGACATGCTTCTCTAGACTAACAACAAACTAAGTTTCCAAATAATGTAAGCAAGAAACGGAAGAACATAATTTAAGGCTATTTTTAATAAAAATCCGGATTTCCAACAATTAGCACAAGTACGCACTCGTCACCTCACGTACAAGGCATTTCAAGTATCACAATATCAATCCTAAGAGGAGAGTCCCCCACAAAAGGTTAGACAAGCTACTTACCTCGGACCGGCTCAATTGTCAACCCGAAACCACGTTCTTGCCCCGAGTATCCGACTCCAAATGTCCCAAATCTATTCAATTGAATTTCATAATGTAAATAACACTTCAAGTAACTGATTCTAAAATTAAATTCTAAGCTAATATGTGAAATTAGGTAAAATGACCAAAACGCCCTCGGGCCCACATCTCGGAATCGGGTAAAATTTATATTTTCAGAATCCTCACACTCTCACGAGTTCATGCATACCAAAATTACCAAAATCGGACCTCAAATGGTCCATCAAATCTTCAATCAAAGGTCTCCAATACTAAGCCCTAGTTTCCCCAAATTTTTCACCCTTAATTTCCATAATTTCTAGCTCTAATCCGTGAAATAATAGCATAAGAACGAGTTTTAAGTCCAAATTCCTTACCTCAATGAAGTTCCCTTGAAATCCCTCTTTCAAATCGTCCAAAAAGCTCCCAAGCCAAAATAAAAATGGTGAAATAGCTCAAAATTTGCGAAGGACACAATTTATATTTCTGCCCAGTCATTTTTCGCATCTGCGGCACAATAATCGCTTCTGCGGTACCGCATATGCGGCGACACAACCGCTTCTGCAGTTCTTCACTTAACGGACCTACATCGCACCTGCGCTCAACATTTCGCACCTGCGTCTTCGCAGGTGCGGTACCACAACCGCATCTGCGGTTCCTGACAATTCTTCAATAATCCGCTTCTGCGGCTCCTCTTCCGAATGTGCGGCATTGCACCTACGGTCCCCAAACTGCAGGTGCGGAAATACCAGAAGCAACAAAAGTTCAGCAGCTGCAAACATTCCTCAAACTCCCTGTCAACCATCCGAAATTATCCCGAGGCCCCCGGGACCTCAACCAAAGGCACCAACAAGTCAAACACCACTGTCCAAACTTGTACCAATCCTTAAAACACCTAAAACAACATCGAAACCTCAAATTAACCACCGATTCAAGCCTAAGAACTCCAAATTTCTCAAAACACGCTTTCGATCAAAAAGCCTATCAAACCTCGTCCGAATGACCTGAAATTTTGCACACACATCACATTCAACACTACGGAGCTACTCCAACTTCCGGAATTCCATTCCGACCCTCGAATTAAAATCTCACTATCGAACCGAAAACTTCAAAAATCTATCTTTCGGCATTTCAAGCCTAAATTAGCTACGGACCTCCAAAACACAATCCGACAATGCCCCTAAGCCCGAAATTATCCAACGGAGCTAACGGAACCATCAGACTTCCATTCCGAGGCCGTCTTCACAGTGTTCCAACTACGGTCAACTTTCCAACACTTAAGCTCTCATTTAGGGACTAAGTGTCCCAAAAACTCTCTGAAATTCAAAACCAAACATCCTGGCAATTCAAAATAGCAAAAATAAACACGGGGAAAGCAGTAAATAAGGGATCGGGGCATAAATTCTAAAAACGACCGGCCGGGTCGTTACAACCTCCTGCCCTGATGCAGGACCCTGATGGCCGGTAGACCCACTGGAAGAAGCCTGAATAGCTCGTGGATGGTATGAACTCTCCAGCATGGAACTAAAGTAGGAACTAGAAGAACCATGGGGACCTGAATACCCACTGGAAGAACCCTGGATAGCTGGCAGGGGGTAAGAACTCTCTGGAATGACGTTGAAATAGGGACGCGCTGGAGCGCCTCGAGGAGTGGTGGTGCTGAATATGGGGGCCTACTAGGCTGACCCCTCCCAAACTAACCTCTGCCCCTAGCCGGGGCTCCTCTGAACTCTCCGGAGAATCTGGCCCTCTTGTAATGCTGCATATATTCCCTACCTCTCAGACGGTAGCCCTCAATCCTCCGAGAAATCTCTACTACTAGGTGATAAAGAGTCCCCATCTCCACCTCTCGGGCCATGTTGGCCCTAATACCAGAATGCAACCCTGCAACAAACCTCTGCACCCTTTCTGTGTTAGTAGGAAGTATCATCAGTGCATGGTGGGACAACTCAGAAAACCTGGCCTCATAGTCGATCACCGACATCTGACCCTACTTAAGCTGCTCAAACTGATACCGCAGCTCTTCCCTCTCAGAGGGAGGAATATACCTATCCAGGAAAAGCTATGTGAACTGGCCCCAAGTAATGGGAGGAGAAATCGCTGGTCTGCCAAGAACATAAGACTGCCACCATCTACGGGCCCTGCCCTCCAGCTGGAATGTAGTGAAGTCAACCCCATGTGACTCCAATGTTGTGCGGTCTGTCCCTGCACTTATCAATGAAATCCAGGGCATCCTCATGATGCCGCCTCCGAAGATGGGAGGGTGTAGCCTAGTCTATCTGTCCAATAACTACCACGATCGCTATCCGCACTGGTCTGGGCTCGGGTACCACTACAGTAACCGGCTGAGCCCCATCTGGGGGTAGTGCACCTGGAGTCTAATACACTGCAGCTACATGACCAGGAGCTTGAGCAGTAGGGGTCTGTGCTCCCCCTCCCGCCTGAGATATAGCTGGGTCTGCTAGAAATAAACCAGCCTGAGTCATGGTATCCATGAACCACAACATACGACCCATGACCTCCTGGAAGTTCTGTCATAAAGTCTGATGGGATAGGCTCAGTTGCGGGCACCTCGCCCTGCTCCTCAGTGATAGGATCCCCCACAGGATCCGCCGGTAGTGCAACTAGGACAGCTCTAGGACGCCCTCGTCCCCTACCTCGAGTCGGTGCCCTCCCCTGGCCTCTACCTCGGTCTCTAGCAATGGGGGGAGCAGCTCCTCTCAGGTCTGGAACATCTGCCATGCGCGTCCTCACCATCTGCGAGAGAATAGAAGAAAGAAATTTAGTATACCATCAATTACACGATAAAATATGAATAAAGAGTAGTTTCCTAACACCCTATAGCCTCTCGAAGATAAATACAGACGTATCCGTACCGATCCGTAACACTCTATTAGGTTTGACCATGACTTGTAACCTACGTGAACCTAGTGCTCCCATACCATGTTGTCATGACCCAAATTCCATCATAGGTCATGATGGCGCCCGACATCGTTGCCAGGCAATCAAACCCTAATTCAGCTAATGAGTTCTAATTAATTTACCAAAACAACCTCAATATTTTTCCTAACAGTTAAGTGTTTTTAAATTGTCAATAATTAACAAGTTCGTAATAATATAGTTACATCCCAAAAATTATAGTCTACAGTGTGTGCTAGGAACTAGTGTCACAAGTACTATGGCAACTAGTAGAATGTACAAAAAGAATACCACTATCCTACTGCCTGAAACAAAATAGAAGTACATAATAACAACAAAAGAGGAGAAACTCCGGTATGTTGCTGAACGGCTCAGAAGGGGTAGCTCACCGTAAGATCTCGACCAGGAATTAAGAACGCGCGCTGGAGGGGTAACTAGATGCACCCGCCTCAGATCCTGTACAGTTGAGTACAAAAGCGTAGTACGAGTACATAAATAATATGTACCCAGCAAGTATCCAGTCTAACCTCGAAGAAGTAGTAACGAGGGGTCGACTTGACACTTACTAAGGTCAATATCAATAGTATTTAAGGATTTCACTAAGCATGGATAGCATGAATATAATGACGGTCTCAGAATCAAGGAGAAACGATATATCAATTTCAGTCATGTCAGGCATTTAAATAGAGTAAATCATGGATAAATTCCACATAAATAACATGCGCATATTATGCCGAGGTCGTACGGTCCAGTCCAACATAACATTAAACTGTGCACTGCCAGAGGATCGAATGGCGCAAACCATAGATCATCTATTTCTACCAAGGCGATCGGCCCGATCCACAAATAGCAATTATAATCAAGAAGGCACATAAATGCGCATTTATGGTCAAATAAATTCATACAGGTTCTCAAGTAAGTGCGTACATGCGTTTATATTTATTTTCAATCCCTAACATGTCCTAAGTGATCTCAGTAGCAAGCAAGAACGTAAGCATTTGCAAGTATGGCATGATACGAGTCCTAAACTACCCGGACAATTAGCATAATAGTAGCTACGCATGGACTCTCGTCACCACGTACGTACGTAGCCCCCACAGACAAACACATACATATATTTAATTCACCTAGGGGTTTATTTCCCTCTTACGAGGTGAGTAAGGAGACTTACCTTGCTCCAAAGCTTACTTCCAAATTCAAGAACGTGCTCAAAACTCTCAATTCGGAGCCGAACGATCCAAAACTAATCAAACGGGGTAAGAACTAGTCAATAAAAGTTCAAGAGTTCATATTCTAGCTATTAGAGTAATTTCTCAACCCTAAATGCAAAGTTCCTAAAATTCATCCCCGAGCCCACGTGCCCGGATTCTGAATTTTTTTTGAAGAAAGTCGTTACCCATAACCTAAGGATCAAGAATATATGATTTTTACTCCATTCCATAACAAATTTCGTGGTTAAATCTCGTTTTTATTAAACCCCTAGGTTTTACTCTAATCCTATAATTTTCACTAATCTTTATGTGTTAATATACCCAAATCCAAGTACTACTCTCACATTAAGTAGAAATAACTTACCTCACAATGCTAGGTTGAAATCCCCTCTTTGGAAGCTCCCAAATCGCCCAAGTATAGAGGTGAAATGAAATAAATGGCCTAAGTCCCGTTTTTAAAAGCTGTGCCTAGGCCTCTAATGTCGCATTTGCGACATCAGGTTAGAAAATGCGAGGTCGCAGTTGGGACAAACTTATCACAAATGCGAACTCAGGGCCCCCTCTGTAAGGGTCGCAAATGCGGACCTGGCTGGGTTAGCAAATGTGAACAAAATGTCAGAAATGTGACGACTGCCCAGCTTAGGCTTCTTCGTAATTGCGAAGCCTTCCTCACAAATGCGATCATCGCAAATGCAAACAAATCCTTGCATTTGCAAGATCTGCAACACTTGCCCAAAAATACAAGAAAACTGGAGTGTTTTCACTCCCAACACACGTCCGAAACTCACCCGAGCCCTCGGGGCTCCACATCGAATACTCACACAAGTTTAACAACATCATACAAATTTGCTTTTGCGATTAAATCGCAGAAATAATATCTAAAACTACGAATTTAACACCAAAACACATGAAATCCTTAAGAACATTTGAAATTCCTATTTTTACAACTAGATGTCCGAATCACGTCAAATCAGTCCCGTTTCTCACCAATATCACAGACATGACTTAAATGTTATATTAGACCTATACCGGTCTCCGGAATCAACATACGGTCCCGATACCACCATGATCAAACATTATTCAATTTCTTTAAATCCTTAGATTTTCAGTTTAATAATTTTTAACAAAAATCAATTGCTCGGGCTAGGGACCTCGGAATTCGATTCTGGGCATACGCCCAAGTCCCATATTTTACTACGGACCCTTCGCGACCGTCAAAATACGAGTCCAGGTCCGTTCACTAAAAATGTTGACCAAAGTCAAACTTGGCCTTTTAAGCCTACCTTAAGGAACCAAGTGTCGATACCCAATTTTCCCTCATATATTTTTAAAATGCATGTATACTTTCAAAATAGCGCATGAACATCAACCAATATTTTTTCATAATTTTCTGTAATTTTAAAAGGATTTTTCGTTTAAGTTATTCCAGCATTTTATTATTTAAATAATTATTAATTGCGTCACAGATAAATTTCTATTGATTTATTATTTATATTTATATTAAGCTTTAATGATTTTTATGCATAATTATATTTGTATCTTTAGGCTATAATTGCAATAACATTGCAATAATAGCCCATATATATGCATAATTACATTATTTACACGGAAAGTGACTTTTTATGTTTTTATAATATTAAGTAAATATTTTAAATAATTTTTTATGCACAAAATGACATTTTTAGAATTTATAAATTATTTGATAAAACTATTTTATTAAATTAATTGGGTATTTAAAATTTAACCCCTTTTTAATTAACTAATTCGGACCTAGCCCAATACTATCCAACCCAATAACCTATCCATTACCCTCAACCCAATAACCTAACTCAATTACCCTCACCCAATTAACTACCCGACCCGGAAACCCCTTAAATCAGGACTGTTGATCTTAGATCAACGGTCCACATCGCCCCAGCCCTTTTAATTAGCCTAACCCGTCTTGAACCCTAATCACTTCTCACCAAACGCCGCCCTTGAACTCTCTCAATCTCCCCTCTTTCACTCTCAAACCCTAAGCATTGTCACCTCAAATCCCCTTTGATTCCAACCAGATATGGAATCATCTGATGATTTCTTACCTTATCCGGTTCCCTTTCTCTACTGGCTAATCGATTATGGTATTACATAATCACTTACCCAACATGGAAAGTGGATCTCTCTTGTTTTGAACCAACTCTAGTTCGAATCTTTATCTCTTTCCATCTATGTTCTTTCTCCTCCTCCTTATGGTTTGAATCTCTAAGATTTTGCTTATTCCTTATTTTACCCTAAAGATAGGGTTTAGATCCTTTGAAATCTGTTGAGATTCAGTACTTATTTTTCGTTAAAAAGCATATCTATGTTTTTGCATGACTACCTGTGAATCTTTTCATGATTTCGTTAAAAAAGTTTTCCGCTTAATTTTACTTACCCTAAATTAGGGCCGCTAGATCTTTTCAGATCTGTAAGGGTTCCTTAATTTGGAGTATTTTCTCTTTAATATTTTGTGTATCTATGCGTATCTATGTTATTCGTATAGTTGTTTTTAATTAATTTACTCATCCTGAAATTAGTGTTTCAGATCTTCTCTAGTTCGATTCTTTATGCTTTTCGAATAAATCTCTTGTCTATGTTCATTATACACAGTGTGATTATTTCGCCTTTGTTTCTCTGCCGACTTTATGGTTTACCAAAAAATTAGGGTTTTGAAACCCTTTACTAAGATTTTAATCTTTCCTTTCCTGTACGATACTAATACTTTCTTATTTTGTTCGATTTACCTGTTCTTACCTTATTTGGACCAATGTCAGATTAATAATTTATGCTACTTCCCTTTGACTTAACCTTACTGGCCTGATTTTATGTTCTGGTTATTAAAGTCGACTTCTAATTGATTCAGGAATTATTCCTTACCTTATTTGACTACTGATTGACTCCATTAACTGATGCTAGACTGATTTTATACCTGTTAATTGACCTATGCCAACCTTAACTTATTGCTAATTGATTTTTTATACCTTATTTGTGTGTGATTGGTTCATTACCTTATTTGTTCTACTCTATTATATGCTATAAAACCTTTCCCATGTTCCCTTTTAGAAAACACTCGAACTCTCCTATTCTCACTACAAACTTAAGCTCTCTCTTACTCTTGTTCTGACTTCTGTACTAAGTGGCTATTATTTGGCCGGCTGAAAGCCAAGGCCAAATTATTCTGGAACCTACCTATTTCTGCATATTTACTTTCTCTTCTCAACTGGTATGTGCTAACTCATGTTATCCTATTCTGCTCCCTATGCTTATGTGGTTAGTTTATTTCAAACCTCAGCATGTTTCTGTGTGATCTATGAATCTTGTTCAACTGCATGTTTCAGTTCCTGTTATCTTACTCTGTCTTATAGTTCATTTCGACCTTAGCATGTTTTCTGTTACTGCTTTCTCAACTGGCATGCTTTAGTCCCTGTTACCCTATTCAATCTTATGCGCTTATTAGTTTGAGATTTTAGCATGTTTTGTTTGCCATATGCTCACATGATTTCACCTAGTGACAAGATTAATTAGGTTATCTCTAGTAATATGAACCTTGTATAATCAGTTGCATGGTCCATGTTCTTCAAACATGCAATATGTTGCCAACTATGTCTATTAGTTCAAATATCCTGGCTCTTTTGTGATTGATAGTGTCCATGTCTGTCACGAACCATTTCCACAATAGGTTGTGATGGCGCCCAACACCATTGCCGGGCAAGCCAACATAGAAAATACTAACTAAACTTTCATTTACCTTTACCCCGAAATAGTTGGAATAATTCTTTAAGTTGAAATAAAATCAGAATGATTAATAAAGTCATGATAATCATACAACCCCAAAATAATACAGTCTACTAATGTGTGTGCCAAGACCTGGTGTCACAAGCTGTGGGCAACTAGTGGAATATACAAAAGAATCACACTATCCTACTGTCCGAAACGGAATAGACAACAAAAGTACATAAGAAAGACTTCTTCAGGCTGCTGAACGGCATGGAAGGGAAGCAGCTCACCGTAGAAGTCTCGAGTCCGCTCAGAGATGCGCACCAGACTGATAGCCAAATACACCTGCCTCAGACCCTGTACAATTAAGTACAGAAGTGTAGTATGAGTACATAAACAATATGTACCCAGTAAGTATCTCGTCTAGTCTCGAAGAAGTAGAGACGAGAGGTCGACTTGACACTTACTAGGGTTACATAATGTGAGAAGAATTTATAAATAGCATGGATAGCACAAGTTATTAGCATTTAAAAATCATGGAATAACAATTCTTTCCCAAGTGTTATCATGGATATTCACCTATATTTCGAGCAGATATGAAATTCAGTCCTCAGAGAAATGCTAATCAAAACATGCGCAAGTAACACCGTGGGACGTACGGCCCGATCCAACATAAAAGTAAATTGTGCACTGCCGAGGGTCGAACGGCTCGAACCATAGATGCATCTATTACCCCGCTTGCGAATCACCCGTGCGACGCGGTCAAATATAAATAAGCTCATCAACAAGCAAAAATAATATATATCTGAGGAGTAGTTATTTACAGGAATACCCAATATTCTCTTTTAAAAGACCAAACAGGATAAGGTTCCTTCACTAGTCTCATTTACCTTAATCAAAATAGTTTATACGAATCCGAATTTACCATCAAGCTACAAGAATATCACGTAGAGCATGCTTATGGGTCCTAGACTACCCGGACTTAACATAATAGCCGCTACACGCGAACTCTCGTCACCTAGTACGTACGTAGCCCCCGCATATAATGGCAATTAATTCAATTATTATACCTATGGGGACAATTCCCTCTTACAAGGTTAGAAAGGAGACTCACCTCGCTCCAAAGTGCACTTCCAATACAAAGAACGAGTCCAAGCCCTCAATTCGGAGCCGAACGATCCCAAACTAGTTAAACGAAGTAAGAACTAGTAAATATAGACTCACAAGATCGAATTCTAGCTATTTAAGCAATTTTCCAACCCTTAACACAAGTTTCCTAAAATCCGACCCCGGGCCCACGTGCCCGGATTCCGAGATTTTTCGATGGAAGTTGTTCTCTACACCCTAAGGATCAATAATATATGATTTCTCATTCATTCCATAACAAATTTTGTGGTTAAATCTAACTTTTATTAAAACCCTATGTTTTTGCTCTAACCCCATGATTTCACCTTAATACTAGTGTTTAATCTACCTAAGACATAAGTAATAAACTAGAAATGGGTAGGACTAACTTACCTCAAGATGCTTGGTGAAGGTTTTCTCTCAAGAGCTCTAAAATCGCCAATGGAGGAGTGAAAGTGTCAAAAATTGGTTTGGAACCCGTATTAAATGAACCTCATTGCTTCAGCGATTTCCGCATCTGCGGTCCTGCATCTGCGAGAAATGGACCGCATTTGCGAAATGGGGCGAAAGAGCTGGGACCGCTTCTGCGGTCTCGAGGCCGCATCTGCGGAGCCGCTTCTGCGGTTCCTGGCCTGGCCTGCCCTAGGCCGCTTCTGCGATGAAAGGACCGCTTCTACGGTCTCGCACATGCGGTCCACCAACCATGAGTGCGGTTATGACAGAAGCAGCAAACTTCAGCTCTTCTCAAAATTTTCCACTTCACTCGAGCCTCGTCCGATTGACGCTCGGGGCTCCCGGGCCCCGCCCAAACATACCGACAAGTCTGAAATCACGAGACGGACCTACTCGAACCCTCGGAACACCCGAAACAACGCTAAATCTAGGAATCACCCCCTAAAATCAAATGAATCAAACTTATGAACTTCAAGTTCTTAATTTTCCTCCAACGGGCCAAAACGCCCTTAAACTGCTCGGATTGACGCCAAATTTTGCAGGTAGGTCTTAAATGATATTTCGGACTTGTACCGGGCTTCGAAACCAATATACGAGCCCGATACCCATGAAATCAATCATTAGTTAGTTTCTTTAAATCCTTAATATTTCAGATTAACAATTTCTAATAAAAATTCATTACTCGGGCTAGGGACCTCGGAATTTGATTCCGGGCATACGCCCAGGTCCCATATTTTCCCCCAGACCTTCCGGAATCGTCAAAACACTAATCCGGGCCCGTTTGCCCAAAATGTTGACCAAAGTCAAACTTAGCCTTTTAAGAAAATTCTAAAGAGTTAAATGTGCATATTTCAATCCAAACTCTTCTAAATCCCAAACTAACCATCCGCGCATGTCGTAAATTAGTTAAAGCGAGCACGGAGAGTTTTATTTGGGGGAACGGGGTTCTAAAAAGGCAAACAACCGGTCGGGTCGTTACAATGTCTGAATCAATACCAATCTGTTTGAACTATTTACTAAATAGGGACTCTGTTTGAAATTCTGTTTGCAGTCCTGTAATTTGAATCTGTTTGCTCCTAAAAATCAAACTGTTTTCTAAACTTGTTCACCTTACCCTCTATGTACTAGATTTCAAACTTCCACTCTTAGCTATCTAGGTTCCTACCACCTCCAGTGTGAGCACTGCCTAGGGTCCCTGAGACTCCTTTGAACTCTGACACATTGGAGCTTTTTCCAGTATGAGCATTGCCCGGGGTCCTTGAGGCTCTTTGGAAACTTTGACATACTGAAGGTCTGGCTTAAGGTGTTGTGGATCCCTGCTACTGTTTCAAGGCTGTTTTGTTGAAAGTCTCGCTCTCATGTTAATATTGGGCCTGCTAAGGCTCCCTATAGTGTAATAGATGTGGGGAGAAATTCAAAAATAGCCAGATTTACAACTGGTCGTTCAAAAATAGCCAATTTCAAAAGTAATCGAAATTTAGCCACTTTTTATGTAAAGATAAATCTGAGCAAAAACACTGTTCAAAACCCGAAAAATACTCCAGTATATTATGCTGGAGTTCCAGCATAAGTATACTTGAACTTCAGCATATTATACTGGAGTTCCAGGATAAGTATGCTGGAACTCCAGCATAATATGATGGAGTTCCAGCATAAGTACACTAGAACACCAGCATAATATACTGGAGTTCCAGCAAGTATAATGGTCCAGTATATACTGGAGTTTGGAGCACCGGTGCTCCAGGCTCCAGTATATTATACTGGAACCAGCAAAGTATACCGGTCCAGCATAATATGCTGGAGTTCATACACAAGTGCACCGAACTCCAGTATATTATGCTGGACCGATCTCTATTGCAGCAAAATAGTGGCTATTTTTCATTGACTTGATAAACGCTGGCTATTTTTGATTGACCAGTCCGAAAACTGGCTATACCGTGTTTATTCATTCTGGGCTGTGATAATTTCTGTAATAAACAGATCTGGGTTTGTTAGTAAAAGTTGGGGTTTTTTCCCCTATATCTTTGCTTGAAACTCGGGTAGAAATCCTGCCTATAGGTTTATTGGTGATTATGTGAGTGTTGCTACTTGTTTAGAGATCATGTCTATAAGACTTTCTGATTGTTTTGTTCTGTACTTCACTCGCATGCTAGAAATCCTGTTCATAGGCTATTTGCATTAGAAATCCTCCATAGGATCCATGCGCATTTTTACATGCATTAGTAACCATGTCTATAGGATCCTATCCGTTTGAATAATAATTTTCCTGGCAATGTGCTTAAAGAATTCTGCCCACATGTGATTAATAGATACTAGTCTTAGGGTACGCGCTTTGCGCGTGTACACATATCAATGAGTATACAATTTTTTAAAAATCACGTAAAATATTATTAGACAATGTGGCTAAGTTCTATAAAGATAAAAATTAAAGAAAAATTTCTGAAAATGATAAAAGTTTCTCCCATTTAGCAAGATCAATAAATTAAGATATATTGTTCTACATAAATTTTCATATGCCTTATTGTAATTTTTTGAGAACTTATGTAAAAATATCTTATGACAGTGATTATTATTTCTCTAACCTAATAGTGAAAATAAAACAAGATATTTTTTTATTACGATTCTTTAAAGATTTGTCAAATACACAAATTGAATCTTTTGGTCTTTAAAAGATTTGAGTATGAAAAGGTTGATCATATACTCCCTAAAGATTTGACATTGATAATACAAAGTCTAAAAAATTAATGTTGAACTAATATTTTATAATCGGTCATCGATTTTTTGGTTCGTCTGATGAATGACTAATTTTGAAAAAGTAATGAATCAGATGCTTTTGCTAGTTAGCAAATTCAAAGAATTAATTAGTTATTTTCAAAATTAAAGGAAATAATTTACTAAATTAAATTTCTAATAGTATCTTATTCCATATTTTAAATATTTAACTGTAATTATAACTTTATCCAATAAGAATTATATTTTCAAATAGTGAAAAAGTATATGTTTGGATCTTTTTATTTGTAAATCATAAGTGTTTTTGACTCTTTCCAAACAGTAATGTTACATTGTTCAATAGAAGAAATGATTTGGATAAGCTATTTGAAATTCTAATTGACTTTAACGACTTCCTACCTAATAAGAAAACATTTAGTAAATAAAATTTTAGTAAATTCTAATATGAAGAAAACAACATGGAAGGTATTATAACCTAAATATCGGTAAACTTTTTCGTTTTTTGAAAATATATTAACATTGGAAAAATTATACTTTAATATTTAAGACTTTAAATCAATTTATATTCTGGTTATTAAATTTTTGTATTTAAAATAAATTAAAATTTTATCTTATATAAAAATTGTTAACTACGTAGCATAGCTATAATCATTAAAAATTGCCTAATAGCATCTGCTATTTTCTTTTTTACAAAGTCAAACAAATTAGACTATCGTCATTTTTTTTGTCTTATTACGCATACAACTAAATCATCACGTTAGGAACTATGCAAACACCTTGGTTAATTGTTGTTTTATAAATAAAAGAGCTGTTAAAAAAATTCATATGAAAATATGAACTAACTGTAACAGAAGCATGTTAATATGGTAGTGGATCTTTTGTGTCTTTTACAAACCTTAATAAACTATTAGTTTATCTTAAAGTCTTCTATGTTTATAAAGTTAAGATGAAAGGAATTATAATTATATTACATAATTTAAATAAAATATAATTTATATAAGGTAAAACTTTTAAAGCCTTGAATATTACGATTTTCTACCTAGCTCAATTAGGAAAGATTTAATAACCAAAAATATAAATTGATTTTGAAATCCTAAATATTAGGAAAATGTCACGACCCATTTTCACAACAGGCCATGAGGGCGCCTGACACCCTTGTCAGGCAAGCCAATTGCGGAAACACTTCTAAAATACTTATGTTGCTTTTAATTAGAATGAGTGAAATAAACACTCAATTTGGAATTTAAACCAGAAGAGCTGAATACTGTAATAATATAATTGCACAACCCCAAAATAATCGTCTACCAAAGTGTGTGCCAGAACCTGGTGTCACAAGCTACGGGAAACTAGTAGAATATACATCCAAAAGAATATCACACTACCCTACTGTCTGGATCCAAATAGACAGAAAATAATAAGACAAAGAAAGACTTCTTCGGCTGCGGATCGACCTGGAAGGAAAGCAGCTCACCGTAGAAGTCTCAAGTCCGCTCACGAATGCGCACCAGAGTGATAACCAGATCCACCTGCCTCAGACCCTATACATTTAAGTACAGAAGCGTAGCATGAGTACATAAACAATATGTACCCAGTAAGTATCCCGTCTAATCTCGAAGAAGTAGAGACGAGAGGTCGACTTGATACTTACTAAGGTCGAGTAAAATGAGAAGAATTTATAACAAGCAGTAATAACTCAGTTTATAGAAATTAGCAAGTACAAAACATCAATTCTTCCTTTAGGTTGTCATTACAAGTGTCCATATATACATGAAAGTAAATATGAGGCCTAACCCACATTAAAAGGGTCACATAAGTCATGCGCATATAATCACCGAGGAACGTACGGCCCGATCCAACATAAAAATAGTAATCGAGGGTCGAACGGCTCGAACCATAGATGCATCTATTACCCCGCTCGCGAATCGACCGTGCGAAGCGGTCAAATAGAAATAAACTCATTGCCACGCAATAACAACAATCACTACACATATGAGGGTGGCCGTACATAGAAATGGCAATTATTTTCTTTTAAGAACCAAATAGGTTAAGGGTCATTTTCTAATCTCATTCTTCTTAATCACAAGAGTTCATTAAATCCCAGATAATCAACTATACTAGAATATCACGTAAAGCATGCTCATGGGTCCTAAACTACCCGAACTTAGCATAATAGTCGCTACGCACGGACTCTCGTCACCTAGTACGTACGTAGCCCCTGAATACAATGACAAATAATTCAATTATTATACCTATGGGGACAATTCCCTCTTACGAGTTTAGAAAGGAGATTCACCTCGCTCCAACGCGCACTTCCAATATCAAAAACAAGTCCAAGCCCTCAAGTCGGAGCCAAACGATCACAAACTAGTTAAAGGAAGTAAGAACTAGTCAATATAAGTTTACAAAATCAAATTCTAGCTATTTAAGCCATTTCCCAACCCTTTTCACAAGTTTCCTAAATTCCGACCCCGGGCCCACGTGCCCG